>NW_006409090.1:241606-244729 GCF_000296735.1 Chrysochloris asiatica
GACTTCCTATTAGAAAGAGAGCAGGTTTTGGATCTGCTTGAGAAGGAATTCAGAAAAATGATATGGAGACGCATTCAAATGCTCCACAAATGGGTGGAGAAAAATAAGGAAGAAGTCAGGAATGTGCTACAGGAGCCATCAAATAAGATAGAACTAGAATTGGAAAAATCAAAACTAGAAAAAAGAGGTACAAATGATTAATAATAAAATATCAGAAATGGACAATACAATGAAAGGGCAAAGGAATGGAATTGAAGAGATAGAATCTAGAACCAGAAAGCTGGAAAACAAATCTCTCAATACTGCTAAGATAGAAAACAAGTAGAACAGAGGATCTAAAAAAATCAGAAAAGAGTCTAAGATTCATGTTTGACAACATGAAGAGGAATAACTTAAGAATTATTGGGATTCCTGAATAGGAAGAATCCCACAAGTTCAGAGAGGAGATATTTGATTTCTAGAAGAAAATTTACTTAATATCTTGAAGGAAGAAAAAACAAGCATTCAAAAAGCTGAGCAAACCCCAGGAAGGATAGACCCCTAACGAAAAACACTAAGATATATCACAATTGGTTGGTTGGTTATGTACCATAGAGTCAGTTCTGACTCATAGTGACCTTGTACAGGGTTTCCGAGGCTGTAAATCTTTACGGGAGCAGAAAACCTCATCTTTCTCCCATGGAACACCTAGTAGCGTTGAACTGATGACCTTATGGTTCACAGCCCAATTCATAACCACTACGCTTCATAATTAAGCCCTTCAAAATCAAAGACAAAAAGAAAAACCTAAAATCAGCTAGGGAAAAGAGAAGTTTTACTTACAAAGGCAAGCAAATAAGATTAAGCTCTGATCTTTCAGCAGAAACCATGCAGGTAAGAAGACAATGAGGAGATATATACAAAATCCTGAAAGAAAAAAACAACAAAACAACAAAACAACTGCCAACCTAGAATCATTTACCCAGTGAAGCGGTCAATATAATACAATGGTGCAATGAAAACATTTCAGTAAAAACAGAAGTTAAGAGACTTCGACAAATCCAACCTAATGCTTCAAAACATCCTAATGGGAGTAATTTTGAACTGAAAACCAACAAGAACAGATGACAACCAAAGATTAACAGACGTGCCAACACCATCCAGAACCCATTTGAGAGATAGAAGAGTCTAGAACAGAACAAAATTACAACAACAAATCAGAGGACTTGAGAGGTCACTCAAAGAGCAAAATGATAACTATATAAAAAATATAGGAATAGATATCCAGGTGATGAGGAAGTCAAGTAGATTGCAAGATAAAATAGATTATCTCGAATGGAGGAAAAATTAGTAGATTATAGGTTTACCCCAAAGAAAATTGACATTTCACATTATACCAAGAAAATGAAGATCCAAGCAGAACATGAAAACATTAAAACTAAGAATAAACTGACAAGAATGAACACAAAAAAACATGAATTCAGTACAGGAAGGAATCCAGAACAAAGAAACCAGCAGAACCACAATCAATCAATCAATCAACCAATCAGTCAATCAATCAATAAATAAATAACATAGTGATGGCAATTAATTCATACCAATCAATAATTACACTGAATATCAATAGATTAAATGTACCAGTTAAGAGACAGAGAGTGGCAGAATGGATAAGAAAACAAGACCCTTCAATGCTTGCAACAGACATACCTTAGATACAAAGACAAAAACAGATTAAAATTAAAGGTGGAAGAAAATATACCAAGCTAATTGCAATAAAAAATAAGCAGGAGTGGCAATACTAATCTCTGAGAAAATAAACTCTAAGGCAAGACCTAGCATAAGAGGTTAAAAAAAAGACATAATTTAATGATTAAAGGGTCAATCTAACAAGATGACATAAGCATAATAAATATCTATGCTCCCAATGAAAGAGCCCTATGATATATAAAGCAAAATCTACTGGAATTGAAGAAAGAAATAGAAAAATCTACAATGACATTGAGAGATTTTAATACATCACTTTCAAAAAAGGATAGAATAGGGCTTCTGATTTGGGGTGGAGGAAGCAAAAGGACTCAGGAAAGTCTCCTTGGTGAAAGTGCATAAAAACCAGAAAAAACACTTTGCTGGGACAATCTTGGAGCTTTAAATTCAAAATAAAGTAAGTGGAAACAATTTCAGGGGCCTACCATTGGAGAAATCGAACAGAGCAAGAAGGAACACAGAGGTTTCTGAATCAATCTGGACTCTGCCTCCGACCTGCAATCTTAGCTGAAATCATAGGGTGGGTCAACAGACAGAACCTAGGGAGGCAAAACCACCCAGTGGTGTATGGGAAAAGAGGGGAAATTTTTTTTTTTCTTTTTCTTTAGTATTTTTTCCTTCAACTTCTGTACTCTGTCCTGTTATAACCTCTCTGCCCAGGCTGGGTGCCTTTAAATGGGTGGGAACACACCCACAAAAGGGTACAGCACTGCTCTCACAGCACAAAGCTGTGGGAAATTCCCAGCTGAAAATCCAGAGCCTAATCCTTTGGCAGTTTCTTATGTCATCTGAGTGTGGGATTTAACCCAGAAGTTGGCTTTCCTACTTGGACAGGAGCTTTTATTCCTAAAAGGAAAAGGACACTGTCAATATGGAGAGACCTAACAGAACATCAGAGATAAAAGTATGAACAATCTTTTGTCCACTCATTTCTGATTCTTTGTCTGTGCATCTCCACATCAGTGGCTAGAGTGGATTCCTACACAAGACTCTGGGATTGAGCCCAAAAGTTGGCTTTCCTACTGGGGTGGGACTTTTTATTCCCACCTTATCTAGCAAAGGGCGGCTGGTCTGGCCATATAGCTGAGCTGTATTTGTGCCCAGTAAAACCCCAACATAAAATCAGTGTGCAAATCCAACACCTGTTTAAAACACACTAAAGGGAGAAGGACGCTGTGGATACAGAGACCTAACCAATCATCAGAGAGAATAGTGTGAACAATCTTTCTTCCACTCATTTCTCATGCTCAGTGTACCTCCACGATGGTGAATAGAGAACGTGCTTGTGAGAGTGGTCACCCTCATCCCATTCCTGACGGTTTCCTCTGTGAATGCACACTGATCTATTCAGCAAAGATTACTGGACTAATTTGCTACGGA
>NW_006409090.1:247669-249059 GCF_000296735.1 Chrysochloris asiatica
CAGAGAGTACCAGAAAAATTTACTTGAACTTAATTGACTATATAAGGGCATTCAATGGTGTAGATCGTAAAAAACTAGTGAAGAAATAAAATGTATTGCATTAGGCATATCTGCTGCAAAAGGCCTCTTTTATGTACTAAAGATCAAAGATGTCATATTGAACCTGACCCAAGTCCTGGTATTTTCAATCAGATCATATGTATGTAAAAGCTGCATTTAAAGTTATGGTGTTGTCGATCATATTGAAAGTACTATGAGCAATCAAAGAAACATCCCAATATGTCGTGGAAGTACAACCAGAAATTATTTCAAAGTGGGAATGGCAAGACTTTATCTCTCATACTTCTAAGTAAAAAAATAGTCCCTGGAGTAGGACATCATGTTTGTCAAAGTGAACTGTCAGCAACAGAGGAAGACTCACTAGGACACAAATAAACACAGCAACAGGGAATTCACACATAACAATTGTGAGTATGACTTTAGTACTGAGCAGTGTTTCATTCTATTTTACATATGGTCAAAAACAACTATATAAACTGAATAGGGTGAAAGGAGTCAACCCTGGTGAACACATTTCCTGATTTATTTAAAACATTAAGTATTCCTTTGCTCCATTTTCAAACCTACTTCATGGACTATGTAAAGGTTCCTTGAGAACACAATTAAGTGTTCCTGAATTATCATTCTATCAATGTTATCCATAGTTTGTTATGATCCATATAGTTGTATGCCTTTACATAGACAATAAAGAGCAAGTAAACATCTTTCTACTTTCTGCTTTCAGCTTTCTACTTTCAGTTAACATCCATTTGACATAAACAATGATAATTTTTGTTGCAAGTCCTCTTCTGAATCTGGCTTGAGTTCCCAGCAGCAACCTGTCAATGTACTGCTGTAACAGTTTGTCTTCAGCAAAATTTTACTTGCATGTGATATTAATAACATTGTTATATAATTTCTGCATTCCATATGGTCACATTTCTTTGTAAGTGGGTACAAATATGGTTGTTTTGTTTTCCAATCAGTTGGTGATAGCCATCTTATAATTTTCTTGGTATAGTTGAGTGAGTACTTTCATTGTTGCATCAGTTTGTTGAAACATTTCCATTTATATTCTGTCAATTTCTGGAGTTTTGTTTTTGCCAATTCCTTAAGTTCAGCTTGAACTTCTTTCTTTAATTGCATCAATTATTGATCATATGATACTCCTTTAATGGTTGAACATATCTACCAGTTCTTTATGGTAGAGTGGTTCTATGTAATACTTTTATTTTCTTTTGATGCATGCTGCCTCATTCAATATTTTTCCTGTTGTTGTTAAGTGCTATCGAGTTGGTTCTGATTCATAGCAACCCTATGTACAACTGAATGAAACACATTTACCAAGAAA
>NW_006409090.1:250517-264983 GCF_000296735.1 Chrysochloris asiatica
TAATATTGAAAATACCATGGCTAGAGTCATACCAGGGCCACCTTAGTCCTCTAATTAACACTTTAAAGAGGTCTTGTGCAGCAGATTTGCCTCATGCAATATATCATTTGATTTCTTGGCTAATACATCATTTGATTTCTTGGCTGCTGCCTCCATGAGTCTTAATGCTGGATCCAAACAAAATGAAGTCTTTGACAACTTCACTCTTTTCTCCATTAATCATGATGTTATTTATTGGCCCAATTTCAAGGATTTTTGTTTTCTTTATATTGAGGTACAAACCATATCAAAGGCTGTAATCTTTGATCTTCCCTAAAAAAAATACATTAATATTGCAACCCAAGGCATGCATTTTTCATTCAGTTATTGCATATAGAAAAATATTGAATGTGCTCATTCCATTTGGTTCTCTGACACCAGATCATTGCACATTTCTTCATATTACATTAGTTTTTCTACTTTATCAAGTTACAATTTTAAATTTTCTGTTTAGCTCTTTCATGTTTTAAAATTTCTCCTACTGACTTAATCTCTGAACTACTCTAAGAGCCAGCTTTAGAGTCTTTTCTGACATCAATTTTGGTAGTTCTTTCTTTGTTGTCTTTTGAATGACTTTATGCTTTCTTTATGTGTGTTATGTTTTTATATCATCCAACAACTTTTTTGGTCTTTGGATTATTAGTGTCTAAAGTTTCAAACATCTTTTTTAGATAATCTCTAAATTCAGCTGTAATATGTTAATGTTGTTAAGTGTCATTGAGTTGGTTCCTATCCATAGCAACCCTGTGTAGGGGTTCTGAGAAATGGCTGGTGAGCTTGAACTGCTGACCTTGCAGTTCAAACTGACTTTGCAGTCCAGTTCATTGATCCACAGCACTACACCAGGACTTCAACTAAGAGAAATCTGAAATGGACTTCAGGAAAACCGTTTGCAGTGGTAGTTGTGGTGTGCCACATTGCCACAACTCACAATGACCCTGTATAGGGTTTCTGAGGTTGTAAATCTTTAAAGGAGCAGAAAGCCCCATCTTTCTCCAGTGGAAACTGGTAGTTTTAAATTGCTGGCCTTGAGGTTAGCAGTCTGACTTGTAACCACTACACTATCAGAACTCATAGCCCTGGTGTGATATACTGAAAGTAAACTTAGGCTCTCATGAACTTGTTCTAATTTTCTTCAACTTCAACTGGAATTTGCATATGCTCAATTGAAGTTGTATTCCATATTCAGTCTTCCTAACAATTAGACAAGCATTTTGGTGAAAGAATGTAGGCTCAGTGAGATTGCATGAGTGTTACTTATCTCCAAGAGGATTAATTGATAGAATGTTTTGTTATTGTTGAGTTCCATTATGTGTGTTCCAACTCACAATGGAACTGTATAGCATTTCTCAGACTGTAAATCATTGTGAGTAGAAAGACTCATTTTTCTTCTGCAGAGTGGCTGGTGGGTTTGAAGAACCGACTTTGTGGCTCAGAGTGGTCCAATGCTTATCCTGCATATCCACCACCCTCTCAGTTATAGATCAATAACATAATATCAGTCTTGATATTATGTTATTAAATATTATATAATTTATTTTGGTTACTATTTTACCAAGGTATCTCTTCTCAGAATTTGGATATACACTACATAATAAAAAATTAAATCCTAGCAATATTCTTGGTTCTACAAAATGCCAAATTTGAGTTATATGCCTTTAAATTTTAGAAGAGTTGTTGTGAAGAATGGTGAATTGATTATATCCTGTTATACATGAAAACAGGCTATAAGCCTTGATTTTACTTTAAAAAAAAAAAGAAGATAATCATAAAACAGAATTGTTAGTGCAGTGGAAATTAACTTTAATGAAATACATTCTACATAGGCTCAGTGACTGTCAAAACTTCTATAAGTAAAGTCCCTTAAAATACAGGTCACTGTTGAGAACTTAAGGAGCTCTGGTAGCGTAATGGCTATAAATAGGACTGCTACCCTCAGGGTCAGCAGTTTAAAACTACCAGCTGTTTTGTGGGAGAAAGATGAGGCCTTCTGCTTCTGTAAAGATTTACAGGCTCAGAAACCCTGTACAGGGTCAATATGAGTCGGAACTGACTCCATGCACATAAACCCACTGAGAACTTATCTCAGTCCTTTTGCCTGTGATGTTTCAACTATCCTTGATTATGATTATTCCTTTAATCTGTTTCAAATATGTTTAGATTTCTTAGTGCAAACAAATGAAATCCATGTTAAGATCAAAGTTCTTAAGTATTTATACAAAACTGTTGACTAAATATTGCTTTTTAAGCATATGGACTTGTGTTGAATTTCTGAAATAATATCTTTACCTTAGAAAAAAAAGTACATAATAAAAACTCTCTTCTTTCCTTTGTGATGGTCTTCTGATGCTATGGCACCTTCTTAATGGTTATTCACTAAAAACCTTATGAACAGTAGAAAAATTTAACCAGATATAATGTCAGAAAGTGACCCTCTCAGATTAGAAGGCACTCAAATATGACTGGGGAAATGGTTACTGCCCAAAGTACAGTTGACCATAGTGACATGAATGAAGCAAAGCTTTCTGCATCTTCATTTGCTGATGGGCATAATCCAAAATGGGAACAAAAACAACTGCAAGCATCCATTAATTGAAAGATGTCAAAAATGAAATGGAACAAATAAGGGTAGACATTTTAGGCATCAATGAACTGAAATAGACTTTGCTTTTTGCATTCAAAAAATGTGGGGAACATCAGTTTGAAAATGAATGGTCATCATAAAAAAAAAAAAAAAAAAAATCAGTATCTATCTTGCTGTACAATGCTATCTGTGAAAGTATAATGTACACATATCTACAAAGAAGACCAACTGATCTCACTATTCAGATTTATGCACCAACCACTAAAGCCCTTGATGAAACTGAAGCAGTCTATCAACTTCTGAAATTGACCAAATATTCAATTAAGAAACATTCATAATTACTGGTAATTGGAATGTGAAATTTGGAAACAAAGAGGAAGGATCAGTTGTGGTATAAATGATGCTGGGAGTCATTCGATAGAATTTTGCAAGACCAATGACTTATGCATTGCAAATACCTTGTTTTCCACGGCATAAAAGGCAGCTACACTTTACAGGGACCTCATCAGACTGAATACACAGGAATCAAATTGACTATTTCTGTTGGTAGAAACAGTAGAGAAAGTCAAGATCTTCAGTGAAACATAGCCTGGGGCAGAGTGTAGACTACACAACCAACTGCTCATATATAAGTTCAGGCTGAAGCTGAAACCAATTAAAATAAGTCCATAAGAGTCTAAATAAGACCTTTACTATATCCCATCTGGATTTAGAGACCATCTCAAAAACAGAGATGATACATTAGACACTAATGACTGAAGCCCAGAAGGTTTGTGGAATGACATATCAAGAATGTCTTACAGGAAAAAAGCAAAAAATTCATTTAAAAGACAGCAATTAAAAAAAGACCAAAATTTATGTCATAAGAGACTCTGATATTTGATCTTGAGCATAAAGAACTAAAATAAATAGAAGATATTAAGAAGTAAAATGCTTAACAGAAAATGACAAAGGATAGATCAACAAGACAAAGTAAATATGCAGAATTATTTAAAAGATCTGGAGTTAGAAGACAAAAGGGAAGAACATGCTCAGCATTTCTCAAGCTGAAAGAACTGAAGAAAATATTCAAGACTTTCCTTGCAATACTGAAGGATTCTATGGGCAAAATATTGAATGATGCAGAAAGCATCCAATGAAAATGGAAGGATATGCGGGATGGCAAGATGGTGGATTAGTCAGTAAGGCTTTACAGACCCTCTGCAACCAAGATACAGAAAAAAAATGAAACAGAAACTGATGATAGTCTTGGAATTCTGCACTTCAGATGATGAGATAGAGAAGTGGATTGAATACTTAGTAGGATAGAAAAATGAACAGATGTGCCATAAGCACACATATGGTCACCAGAGAGTATGGGGGAAAAGCAAATCAACATACTGTTGACTTCTTAAGATAAACTGTTTATTTGTTTTTCCCCCATACTCTTCTGGAGACCATATGTGATGCAGGCCACCACCAGCCACCACCAGCATACACCCCAGTGAAGCTCCCACTTTCCTAGAGGTAAGAGTGACAAGAGTTGAACATTGCAATTGTGAGTTCCACCAAAGGGAGTGGGAAACTATCTGCCTGAACTCTAACGTCTGGATTTAGGTGAGTCCAATGCCAAACCTCTGGTAGCGTAGTTGTTATGAATTAAGCTGCTAATCTCATGGTCTGCAGTTTGAAATTACCAGCTCTTCCATGGGAGAAAGATGAGGCTTTCTGATCCCATAAAGATTTACAGCCTCAGAAATCCTAGGTAGGGTCACTTTGAGTTGGAACCAACTCCATGGCATACAACAACAAGCGCCAAACCTAAAGAGCCAACCCTGGCCAGCTATGGACTAGCACTCACCAGGTGAAGCAACTGATAAGACATGTCAGGGGGAAAAAAAGAGAGAAAGGTGATCTGTGCTGTCTGGCCAGCTGGGGTACAGCCATCTTGAATTGTCATGGGCAGCTGTGAAGGCAAGAGGGAAATTGGTAGTGCAGAGCATTCCACTATTGGAAGACAGAATGGTTCAAATTTTTTCTCTTGTATACCACATTACCCTAGTTACAAGAGATAGTGACCATCCCCATCTGAGTACAGTTCCAAAGAAGATCCTACTCACCTGGTGGTAAGAGGCACAGAAAAGGGAGTGAGGAACTAGCAGTACCAGTCCCAGCACCTGCAATCAGGTGTGGCCTGCTTCTGACATGCAGAGCTAGTAGTGGATATTCCTGGCTATTGGATGTCCTCTGTGATGGAAATGTCCTGGTCCCTAGCTACTTTGCAGTCTGCACTAACTACTCCTGTACTGGATGCCCAGAACAGTCAACATTAAACCCTATAGTAACTTCATCTGTGGCTTGAGTACCTTTGTCTCATCCCTTGCACACCCACCATGTAGGATTCCTGGCTTGCAGGAGACCCCAGATTCTTCTCCTTTCTGTCTCTGGTACCTGCCCTTGTTCTTCCCTTCAGTTGTTTTTTGTTTTGTTTTGGTTTTTATTCTGTCTTCCTCTCTTAACGAACACTTGGATTTCGTCCTTTCTATTCATGCTTTCATTTACTATTCTTTTTTCTCAACCACTGCTGCTTCTTTCATTTTTTTCTCTTACTTTACTATTCTTTTATATCTTTCCCTTTTACTCATTACTTTCCCTAATTCTATTATGTTCTTTTCCTTTTTTTTCCCCTTGTTGTTGTTGTTAGGTGTCATCGAGTCAGTACTAACTCATAGCGACTTTATGCACAGCAGAACGAAATACTGTCCGATCCTGTGACAACCTCACTACTGTTGCCATGCTTTTTTTCTTACATCCTTTAAAAATGTGTTTCTCCTCTCCCTGTTTCTCTTTTTGGGGATTTTTTTGTGTGTGTTATTTTTCTAGTTGCTGCCGGCTTTCTATCTATTTTTTACTTTTACTGTATTTTAAGAGAATTATATTTGTTGTTGTTGTAGCTTTTAGGTGCTGTTGAGTCAGTATCGACTCACATTGACACAATGCACAACAGACCACAAAGCTGCCTGATCCTGCACCACCTTCACAATCATTGCTACCCATGTGTCCTTGTTGCTGCCTTTGTGCCAATCCATCTCACTGGGGGACTTCCTCTTTTTTTCTGACCATGCATTTTACCAAGAATCGTGTCCTTCTCTGGGTCCTTCCTGATAATGTGTCTGAAATATGAAAGATGAAGTCTCATAATCCTAGCTTCTAAGTCGTGTTCTGCCTATACTTCCTCCAACACAGATTTATTGTTCTTCTGGCAGTCTATGATGCTTTTAATATTCTTCTCCAACACCATATCTCAAATATTTCAATTCTTCTACTGTCTTCTTTATTTATTGATTAACATTCACATGCATATGAGGCTAATGAAAACACAATAGCTTGGATCAGGCACAACTTAGTCTCCAAAATAACATTTTTGCTCTTGAACACTTTAAAGAGGATTTGTGCAGAAGATTAGCTTAGTGTATTATATCATTTAATTTTTTGACTGCTGCTTCTATGAGTATTAATAGTGGCTCCAAGCAAAATGATGTCTTTGACATCTTCAATTTTTCTCCATTTATCTTGATGGTCCACTGGTGAGGACTTTTGTTCTCTTTACATTGAGTTGAAACCCATACTGAAGGCTGTGTTCTTTGATCTTCACCATTAAGTATTTTGAGTCCTCTCCCCTTTAGAAAACAAGGTTGTTTCATCTGCAAATCACAGGTTGATAATGAGTCATTCTCTGATCCTGATGACATTTTCTTCTTCATAGAATCCAGCTGTTCAGATTTTTTTGGTATACAGATTGAATGAGTACAGGTAAATAATACAACTGTGACACACCTCTTTCTAGATTTTAAACCATTTCCCCCTTATTCTATTCACATGATTGCCACTTTGTCCATGTACAGGTACCTCAAAAACACAATTAAGTGATCTGGAATCCTCATTATTTTCCATGTTATCCATAGCTTGTCATGATCCTCACAGTTGAAAATCTTTGCGTAGTCAATGAAGGACATATGTAAGCATCTTTCTTGTATTATCAAATTTTGCCAAGATGCATCTGACGTCAGCAATGATAACCCTCATTCCATGTTCTTGTCTGAATGTTGCATGAACTGCTGGCTATTCTCTGCCAATATACTGTTGAAAATGATTTAGAATGATATTCTGGTGCTATTTGAATAGTCCTGCTGTGATGTTGTGGGTTAATGCTCTGGATTGTAATATCAGTTTGAAACACAAAATTGACAGTTTAAGCTTACCTCAGAAATCCCTATACATGGTCATTACAAATCAGAATCAACTTGACAATTCTTAAAAACAGCAACAAATTTGAATATCAATGAAATACTATCAAAAAGTTCCAGAGTTATATATGCTGCTGTTATTAAATGCCATTGAATAGATTCTGACTCATAGCAACCCTGCATAGTGTTTCTGAGGAGAAGCTGGTGAATATGAATCACCAATCTTGAAGTTCAAACTGACCTTTGAATATAGTTCATTATCCCAAAGTGCCACACTAGAACTCCAGACTGATATATTTGAAGGTAATTATGTGGCACTGCAGGATAAATCACTGGACCACAAGGTCATTTTGAGCTACAAGATAGGCAGTTCAAACTCACCAGCTGCTCCTCAGAAGCCCTATACATAGTTGTTATAGTTGTTTGCTATGGGTCAGAACCAACTTGACAGCACTTAACAACAAATATATATAATTTTATATGTTGTTGTTGCTATTATTGTTATTGTGTGTCATCTAGTCAATCAGTTCCAACCTTGTATAGTGTTTCCAAGTAGTGGCTGGTGAGCTTGAACTCCTGACCATGAGGCTCAAATTAACTTTGCTGTCTAGTACATTAACCCACAGTGCCATACCAAGACTTTAAAATGTTATACAGATACCGTCAAATAATTTACAGAAAGTTAGAAGAAAACAAGGAATAACTCATGAAAACACTTCAGGAACAAATAAGCAAGGTTGATAAAGGATTGGTAAGAACACAAAACCAGTAAATAGAAATCTAGAAAATTAATACTGAAGTTTCAGAAATAAGCAATGCACTGGTAGGAAAATGGAGTAGATTTGAATTAATGGAAGTACAAATAGTGAGTTTTAAGATAAGTCTCTCAAGAATAGTAAGCTAGATGATTAAATAGAAAAAATAATGAAAAAAATCTTAGTAAAGACTAGCATTCAAGTGGAACAACATGAAAAGGAATAATTTTATGGGTGATCAGAACTTCAGAACATAAAGAGACAAAGAGAGTCAAAAAGCTGTTGGATGAAAACTTCAATAATATCATAAAAAAATGGGAATATAAACATTTGGGAAGCTGAATGAAACACAATCAGGATAGACTTGAAAAGATAATAATCAAAATATATCATAACAAAACTCTCCCAAATCAAAACAAGGAAAGAATTCTGAGTAGTTTCAGAAAAATACAAAGTTGTCTACAAAGGAGAACAAATAAGAATAACCTTAATTTATCAAAAGAAACCATGCAGGCAAGAAAGAAAGAAAATTATAATTGCTAACCAAGAATGACATACCCCGAAAAACTACCCCTCAGACACAGCATTGGAATTCTCAGATAAAAATAAATAAAAATATTTTCAATAACCAGACCAACTTTACAAAAAAATCCTAAAGTGAATCCTTTGGGATGAGAACCAAGAACAGCAGAAAGGCACCTTAAATTGGCATATCCAGCAACATCACCCTAAATTCAATCCAGTATGGAAGTGGCCAAAGTTAAACAAACCTACAAGGCTGAAAATAGAGAAGCTGAACTCTCAGTTGATAATGAAGACAACTACACAGCAAAAAGATGAAAAAGTGTATTTACAGAAATTTCAAGATAAAAATTGACTGTTTTAATCTGGGGAAGACACTAAGTTATAGTGTAAACTCAAAGAAAATTATTGACTCTTTACATCAAATGAAGAAAAAGTAAAACCATAAACATTTAATAAATATTAAAACAACAGAAATGAAGAAATTGAAAAGAAAATACACAAATGCAATGAGCTTATGTGGAAGAAAGAAACCAGATGCACAACAAAAAAATCACACAGCAAAATGAAAGCAATTGGTTCATATATATCAATTATTATACAGGATGGCATTTAATTACATGTACATGCCAAGTGACAGAAAATAAAAAACTGGATAAGAAAATAGGATCTTTCAATATACTGTCTACAAGAGACACACCTTACACACAAAGACAAAATTAGGCTAAAATCAAGGATGGAGATGTACATCAAGCTAACAGCAATCAAAATAGAAATTCAAAGGATAATAAAGAATATTATGAAGAATTGAACTGCAACAAATATGAAAATCTAGAAGAAATGGGAAAACTTTTAGGAAAAAAAAAACATGACCTAAACTGACACAGAATAAAATAGAAAACTTAAACTGACTTATAATGAAAGAGGAAATTGATCAGTTCATTAAAAAGCTCACAACAACAACAAAAAGTTCTGGCTCAAAAGGCTTTTTTGTGAATTCTAACAAACATTCAGAGAAGAGCTAACACCAGTTCTTCTCAAACTTTTTCAAAAAAACAGGAAAGGATGGCAAACACATTTTATGAAGTGAGCATAACCCTCATACCAAAACTAGGCAAAGATGTAACTAAACAATAGAATTATAGGGCAATACCCCTCATGAACAAAGATGTAAAAATTCTCAATAAACTCCTAGCCAATAGAGTTCAACAACATATCAAAAGTTATGCATCATTATCAAGTGGGATTCATACCAAGGATACAAGGAAGGCTCAGTATAAAAAAAACAATTAGTGTCATCCACTACACACATAAAACAATATAAAAGAACCACATGATCTTATCAACTGATTCAGAAAAGACATCTGACAAATTTCAACATTTATTCTTTATATAAACACTCAACAAAATAGAAATAGAAGGGAAATTCAACAACATATATACAAATCCAATAGCTAGAATTTTTGTGAAAGGAGAGAAACTGAAAGAATTCTATTCATGAACACAAAAGGATGCCCTTTATCAACTCTTATTCAATGTTGTGTTGTTTCTCAGAGCAGTAAGACAAGAAAGGTAAATTAAAGGCATTCAGATTGGCAAAGAATAAGTAAAACTTTTTTATTACTGGAACTGATTGAAATATGTAGCTAAGTAGCAGAGTACAAGACCAAGATACAAAATCTATTGTATTCCTTTGCGCTAAGAATGACATCTCTGATAAATACGTCTCTGAAAAGGAAATCAGGAAAACAAAACCATTTTCAAATGCCTTATAAAAATGTAATGTTGTTAAGTACCGTGGAGTCAGTTCTGACTCATAGTGACACTGCACAGGGTTTCTGAGTCTGTAAATCTTTACAGGAGTAGAATGCATTATCTTTCTCCCACAGAAACGCTAGTAGTTTCGAACTGCTGACCTTGAGGTTGGCAGCCCAACTCGTAACCACTACACTACCAGATGTAATACTTAGGAAGAACTACAACTAGGAAAACTCAAAACTACACAAAGAAAACTACAAAACACTACTACAAGAAACTGAAAAATACTTAATAAAATTGGATAAATATATCATGGATAGGAAAACTTAACAATGTGAAAATGTCAATATTACCCAAAACAATCTATAGATACAATGCAATCCCAATACAGATTCCAATGTCATTCTTAAAAGACAGTGGAAAGGTTGATCACTAGCTTTATGTGTAAAGGAAAGAAACCTTGCATAAAGGAAACATTAATTAAAAAGAACAAAGTTGGGTGTTCTTTCACTTCCTAAACTCAAAATCTACTACAAAACTATAATGATCAAAAGGACTGGTACTAGTACAATGCAATATGCATAGATCAATGAGACAGAACCCAGAAGTAAATCCATACACATACAGTCAACTGATCTTTGACAAAGGGCTAAAAAAATTAAATAGGAAACAGATTGTCTCTTCAACAAATTTTGCTGGCAAAACTGGATATCCATTTGCAATATAATGAAACAAAACCTACATATCACACCATATACAAAAACAGACACAACATGGATTAAAGATCTAAATGTAAAAGGTAGAACTATAAAAATCAACAATGAAAAATAAGGACAAATATACGGGATCTAGTACACACCATAAATATAATGCCAACACATCTAAACATATATGAACAGTAGAAGACAAAATTAATCACTGGGACTGCCTAAAATTAGACACTTATGTGCATCAAAAGATTTTGCCAATATGATAAAACTATAGCACACATACTGAGAAAATATTTTTGCATTTACCCATCAAGGGACTAATCTCTGAAATTCATAGGAAACTACAACATCTTTAAAAGAAAAAGACAATACAGTTTAAAACATGGGCAGAGTATATGAACAGACTCTTCACCAAAGAAGACTTTCAGGCAAACAACAAACTTAAAATGTTTGTGATCATTAGCTACTAGACAATGGGAAGTCAAACAGCGATTTGATATCATATCATCTCAGCATTAATAGCAAAATCCCCAAACAGGAAACAACAAATTCTGACTAAGATGTGGAGCAACTGGCACCCTCCTACATTGCTGGTGGGACAATAAAATTAAGCAACCATTGTAGAAAATGGTATAGTGCTTCCTCAAACCTGGCAGTAGAAATAACAGATGACCCAGAAATCTGTCTTCTTAGAATAAATCCCCTAGAAATAAGAGCCATGGCGAGAGTAAATATATGCAAAGTGTTCATAGCTGCATTATTCACAATATCAAAAATATGGAGACAGCCTTAATGTCCATCAATGGAAGAACAGATCAGCAAACTTTGGTATATACACACAATTGAATATTATGTAATGTTGAAGAATAGCAATGAACCTGCAAGACACCTCATAACATGAATGAACCTAGGGAACATTATGGTGGATAAAATTGTTGTTATTCTTAAGTGTCATGTCAAGTTCATGTAATGGTCAACCATTTAAGATCAAAAGGGCAACATTTACCTAAGGACAAAATCCAAAAGGGATGGGAATGAGGGTGAAATGGAAATAGGAGCCACAAGGATGAAGGGGAAGGATAATTGCTATTGCATGGAGGGGACTGCAGTTATTGAGGTGAATCAAAGTGTATGATTTGCTGAATGTAAAACTGATGATCTTATCTGTAAAGTTTCACTTAATTGACTATAAAAATGTTTAAAAAAGAAGAAGATGGAAAGAATTCACAGTCACTGTACCAAAAACAACTGATGGATTTTCAATAATTGCAAGAGGTAGTATACAACACAGAACCAATGGTTTTGAAGGAAGGAGTACATACTACATTGAATGAAGGCATTGTGAAAAACAAGGTTCAAGGAAAATAGGATAAGCCCTGGACTGCAAAGCACAGTTTTGGTGGTTCAAATGTACCAGTCCTCCTTAGAAACTCTAAATATAGTTGCAATGGGTCAGAACTGAGTTGACAACACTTAACAACAATAACAGAAATTGATGGAATACAAATAGAAATATTTCAACAGATTGATGCAGCACTCAAGCAACATACTCATCTATGCCAAGAAATTTAGAAGACAACCACCTGTTCAACAGATTGGAAGAGATTCATATTTGTGCCCATTCCAAAGAAAGGTGACCCAACAGATATAATTGACAATATCACTAACAAAATATGTAAGTTAAATTTTACTCATGATAATTTAAAACACGGCTACATTACATTGACAAAGAACTGCCAGAGCTTCAAGCCAGGTTCAGATGAAAACATGAATGAGGGATATCACTGCTGACATTATATGGATCGTATCTTATAACAGAGAATACCAGAAAGAAATTTACCTGCACATTATTGACTATGCAAAGGCTTTTAATTATGTGCATCATGGTAAACTATGAAACACATTGTGGAGTATGAGTATTCAAAAATACTTTGTTGTGCTCATGAGTAATTTGTTCAAAGACTAAGAGACACTCATTCATACAGAATAAGACGACACTGAATTGTTTAAAATCAGGAAAGGTGTGCCCCGGGGTTGTATTCTTTCACCATACTTTTTCAATCTATATGATGAGCAACTAATCCAAGAAGTTGAATTACATGAAAATGAGCATGACATCAGGATTAGAGGTAGACTCATTAACAATTTGTGACACACAGATGAAGCAACCTTACTTGCTGAAAATGAAGAGTACTTAAAATACATACTGATGAAGATCGAATACCACAGCCTTCAGTGCAGATTTCATCTCAATGTAAAGAAAACAAAATTCCTCACCAATAGACCAGTATATAACACCATATTAAATGGAAAAAAATATTGAAGTTATCAATCACGTCATTTTGCTTCTATTCACCATCAACACTTACGGAAGCAGAAATCAAGAAATCATTAGATACATCTGCTGCAAAAGACCTCTTTAAAGTTTTAAATTGCAAATATATTGGTTTGAGAACCAAAGTGTGCCTGATCCAAGCCATGGTATTTTCAATAGCCTCATATTCAAGTGAAAGTTACACAGTGAGGAGGGAAGACCAGAGAAGAATTAATGCATTTGAGTTATGGTATTGGACTAGAGTATTAAAGTTAACCATGGATTGCTAAAAGAACAAAGAAATCTGTGTTTAATGAAATGCAACCAGAATGCTCTTTGGAAGCCAGGATGGCTAGACTATATCTCTTACATTGAACATACTGTTAGGAGGGACTAGCCCTGGAGAATGATATCATGCTGGGCAAAGTGGAAAATCTGCTAAAAAGAAAAAGAGCCCCAAAGAGACAGATTGGCACAGTGGCAACACAGTGTGCTCGAGCTTCACAACAATTATGAGAATGTCGCAAGCCTGGACAGTGTTTCATTCAGTTTTGCATAAGGTCACTATGAATTGCATCTGACTCCAGGACAGCTAACATTAACAACATATTAATTGTGATTATGGGTAGGTATAAATTCACTACTGCCCTTTTTTAATTCTTTCTGCATTGATAACTTTTTGTTGTTCCACTTAATTTTCTGTGTAGAGTGAGTTCTATATATAAATTTTCTATCCTTATATTTTGTTATCATTGTTTCTGCGTTTCTTAAGTCTTTTTAAAATTGTTTTCTTCATTTTGATGATTAAATTTATTAATTTTATTGTGGCTACTCTGAAATTTACCACTATAAAACTAGATTTAAAACAGTATGCTATATATTAATATTGTTTTGACTTATTATCCATATGTAAAATGTATAACTACACCATTTATTCCCTTTTTGTTTTGAAGCTGTTGTCTTTAGAGTTTTGATTTTTTTTTTTTTTTTGCCTTTTACCAATTTCAGGATTTATTTTACGCTTGTGAAAACTTAATCAAGGTTGATATTTGGGTGACTTTACTGGATATTTGCTTCTCGGTTAGCATTTATTTATTTATTTATTCATTCATTCATTCATTCAAGATTTTATGTATTCTTTCTTGTTTACATGACTTTGGATGAGAAATTAGCATTTACTCTTTTTTTTTTAATGCTTTATTGTGAATTATGTGATAGTTTACATGGGAGAACATTATTTTCACATTGATCCTGTCCTATATCGTTTCCTTGCCATGTTTATAATCACCTCCATGCATCATCAAACAACCAAAGGGTATACCCTGCAAGCCTGCCCCCTGGTTTTCAGCACACAGCCCCTCTCCCTCTCTGGGTCTAGAGGGCCCCACCGCTCCATCTCTCCATGTCATCATCTCTGCCTCTATCTCTGGCGTCACTGCCTCTCTGGGTAGGGTCCCACTCTCCACTCTTCTTCCTTGATGGTCCCAGGGACCTCTGCTCCTAGACTGCAAAGTCAATCACTCCCCTCTTTGTTGTAAAACCTTTACATTTCCAACCC
>NW_006409090.1:268136-269724 GCF_000296735.1 Chrysochloris asiatica
CTTGATTTCCTTGGTCTTCTTATTGTTGATTTTTCATTTGATAGCATTGTGGTCTGAGAAGATGCTTTTATAGTACTTTGTTATTTGTAAATTTATGGAGATTTTTTTGTGTGGTCTAAGACTTGGTCTATTCTGAAGAATGTTCCATGTGCACTGGAAAAGAATGTGTACTGTGCAGTTGTTGGGTTGAATGGTCTGTACACATCTGTGAGGTCCAGTTGCTGATTGTGTTGTTTAGTTCTTCTGTATTTTTGTAGTTTCTTTCTGGTTGTTCTAATCATTTTTGAAAGTGGTGTATTAAAATCATTCACTATTATTGTAGATTCATCTGTTTCTTTCTTCAAATCTATTAGAGTTTGCTTTATATATTTTGGGGCTCTTTCATTGGGAGTATATACATTTATTATGATTATATCATGTTATTCAATTTTCCCTTTAATCATGAGATAATGTCCATCTTTATGTATTATGCTGGTTTTTGCTTTAAAGGTTATTTTATCAGATATTAGTACTGCCACTCCTGTTCGTTTTTTATTGCACTTAGCTTGGGTTAATTTTTTCCATCTTTGACTTTTAATCTGTTTTTTGTCTTTGAGTGTCAGATGTGTCTCTTGCAGACCGCTTGTTTTCTTATCCATTCTGCCACTCTCTATCTATTAGCAGGTGTGTTTAATCTATTTACATTCAGTGTAATTATTGATAGGTATGTATTAATTCCTGACAATGTGTTTATCTGTGTTCTTAATACTTAATTAAGTATGTGTTTTGGTATTTTTTATGCCTTCTGATTGCTTCCAGGTAGATGTGGTCAGGATGTGGGCTTCCCTTTTCACTCTTCTTATTGCTTAACTTAAAGTAACTTTCATAGGTATTGTCTGCCTCCCTGGTAAGGGCAGTTGGTACTGGTTCTTGCCTGAGCTTTGGTGTTTGTGTGTGGGGGTTTTTTTTGTTGTTGTTGTTTTGTTTTGTGATGTTGCTGCTTTCTTTGTTCTGTGTGTCTTCCTTTGTTGAGTTCATGCTTTTTGTGTTCCTTCCTGTGAATTTCCTCATAGTTTTAATATTTCCATGTTTTTCTTGGATTTTCATTTTCTTGGTATTTTGTGAAGTGTTTATTTTCTTTGAGATTTCCTGATAGTCCATTAACTTTTCTCTCCATTTAGTGCAGTCTATTTAATCTTGTATTCTACCTGATCTTCTCACCATCTGGATCTACGTGTTTACCTTCTTTTACATTATAATGGTTTTGATTATAGACTGATCTCCCAGATTCTCTGAGTTTGTTCATATTGTTTTGTTCTGTTCTCAACTCTTCCTTCTGTCAATTTAATTCTGGGAGGTGCTGTCATATATGTCAGTCTCTGGTTGTTGTCAGCTCTTGTTGATTCTCAGTCCACAGAACTCCCTTTAGGCTATTTTGTAGTGCAGGGTTGGCTTTGGCAAAATCCCTTAGCTTCTGTTTATCGTAAAATGTTTTGATTACACCATCATATTTGATTAATAGCTTTGCTGGGTAAATGATTCTTGGTTGGCAGTTTTTTGTTTGTTTGTTTGTGTTTTCTTTCAGGGTTTTATATATGTCTCCCCATTG
>NW_006409090.1:271043-272138 GCF_000296735.1 Chrysochloris asiatica
TTCTTGCCTTTAAAGCTTCCTGAGAGATTTCAAGTACCACTGTTGGTTGTTCTGTTGCACCTCAGCATTTAATTTAATTTTCAGCCTGTTTTGTTTTTAAATTCTCTTTCCTCTGTACACCCCTGCCCTGGCCTTTCCTGTATTCAAAACAAAACAGTTCAGAACCAGCTCTTGGTCTGAGAGTATCTGTGCAAATGCATGGCAATAGAACCCACCAGTGGTAAAGGTGGGGGGTGACCACTCATTCAGGCAACAAAGCCTCTAGTCATAAGAATGGAAGTGTGCCAACAGTGGGGTGGGGGACAATGAATAAATATCCCCCTCCCCCCCAAAAAAGGAAATCAGAACAAAGCAAAGCCGACAAAGTGTTTGCTCCAAGATTCCCACTCCCCAGCTTTGTCTTTCCATTTGGTCTCACCCAAGTGGTGAGCTCTGGCCCTTCAAGGCTGGAAGATTCAAAAGTACATGATTTCTTACTTCCACTTCAAGTTCTACTAGCTATAAGCCTTCAAACTTTTAAAATACTCATACCTATGTGGTTACGAGTTTTGGAGCTCTGCCCTGGATCTGTTTTGCCTGGTATTCTGTGGTATTGGTGATGGTGAACTTCACCACACTCCCACCTTATCTGCCATCAAGTCCCACCCCTAAATGTGGCATTTAATCTTATTGGTGCTGCTTTGTAAGTTATATTTTGTTTTGTTTTGTTTTTGTGAGCTGCTGTTAGAATGATTTATTTGGTGTTTACATTGATTATGGCATGCCTTTTTGAGTTTCTTTCACTGTCTGCCTCGTATGTGGTTCATTGAACTTCTTGGGTGGAAACCTCATCACTAATCATTTTTAGGACTATTTCTGCCAATATATCTTCCAAGACCCTCCCTGTAATTATTTTTTTTGTATTCCTCTTCTGGAATTTGTATTATGTCTTAATTATCACTTCGAATGTTGTATTACATAACTCCTATCTTTTTAAAAAGTTTATTTCTGTTTTTCTAATTATCCTCAAACAAATTAGTATCAATGAAATTTGTTCTTTTTTTCTGAAAATTTGGCTGAACAATTCACATATAATATTCTCTACTTTTAAAACAT
>NW_006409090.1:272278-275743 GCF_000296735.1 Chrysochloris asiatica
TAAACTTTCTTTTATTCAGTATACATTTATACCAGTCAAAGAGTGCTGGTGATATAACTGTAAAGTGCTCAGCTGCTAAAGGTCTATAGTTGGAACCTACCAGGTGCCCTAAAACAGAAAAGACCTGGAAATCTACCACTGCAATGATTGTTTTTGTTGTTGCTATTTGGTGCCATCAAGGTGGTACTGACTCATAATGACCCTATGCACAACAGAATGAAACACTGCCCAGTCCTGCACCAACCTTACAATCATTGCTACATTTGTGCCTATCACTGTTGGCACTGTGCCAATCCATCTAGTTGGGGTCTTCCTCTTTTTATTCAGCCCTACATTTTACCAAACATGGTATTTTTCTCTAGGGACTCGTCCCTCCTGACAATATGTCTGAAGTATGAGAGATGAGGTCTGGCCATCTTGGCTTCCAGGTATATTCTGTTTGTACTTCTTCCAACAGAGATGTGTTTGTTCTTTTGGCAATCCATGGTGATTTTATTATTATCCTCCAACATCATAGCTCAAAGGCATAGATGCTTTTATAGTCTTCCTTATTCACTGTTCAGCTTTCACATGCATATGAGATTATTGAAAATACTCTGTCTTAAGTCATATGCACTTTAATCCTCAAACAGACATCTTTGCTCTTCAACACTTTAAAGAGATCTTGTGCAGCAGATTTGACAAATGTAATACGTTGTTACATTTTTTGACTGCTGCTGAATATTGGTGGTTGATCTGAGGAAAATGATGTTTTTGACAACTTCTATCTTTTAACCATTTATATAGAGTTTTTATTGATACAGTGGTGAAGATTTTTGTCTTCTTTACACTGAGGTGCAACTCATAATGAAGGCTGTGGTCTTTGTTCTTCATTAGTAAGTATTTTAAGTCCTCTTTACTTTCAGAAAGCAAGGTTGTATCATCTGGATATTACAGGTTGTTAATAAGGCTTCTTCCTATCCTGATGTCATGTTTTTCTTTATATAATCCAGATTATTCCTCAACATACAGATTGAATAAGTATAGTGAAAGAATACAACCCTGTCTTACACCTTTTCTAATTTTAAATCACTCAGTGTTTTTTGTTTTGTTTGAAAAACTGCTTTTTTTCTATATACAGGTTTCTCATGAGGACAATTAAGTGTTCCAGAGTACTCATTCTCCAAAATACTCTCCATAGCTTGTCATGACCCACACAATTAAAAGCCTTTGCACAGTCAATAAAACAGAGGTAAACATATTTCTGATATTCTCTCCTTTCAACCAGTATCCATCTGATATAAGCAATGATATGCCTCATTCCACATTCTCCTCTAAATCAGGCTTTAATATCTGGAAGTTCTCTGTCAATATCTTATCGCAGCTGTTTTTTAATTACCTTTAGAAAAAAATTGCTCTCATGGGATATTAATGGTATTGTTTGATGATTTCCCCATTCTATTGGGCCACCTGTCTTTGAAATGGGCACACATATGGATCTCTAACAGTCAGTTGACCAGGTAAATATTACATCCTTGAATACATTATGGTGATGTTGCACTCTATCCTATATGGCTGATATGAGTTGGAATTGACTCCATGACAAATTATTTGGTTTTATTTACTTATTTATTTTTGTTGTTTTCCCATTATTTAGTATATACTAGTCTTGGATTAAGTATTTGAGAGAACAGCATATGCATTCTAAATATATTTTTCTCAGCAAAGAGTCTACTGGGTAATTTCTTGCCAAAAATATTAAAATTTAAAAGCACTTATACATCTGTATAAGGAATCCTGATATAGCTTTGTAGGATAAGGATTAACTTATCTAACTGCTAACTGAAAAGTCAGCTATTCAAAACCATCAGTCACTCATTAGAAACCCTTTACATGAAAAAGAAAGGATCAGTCCAATTCTCTTTCTTATGTTATTTGTAATATTTATACATTAAAATCCTATACAAGATGGCTATGAGTCATAATTTATTCGATGGCATTAAGCAACAACAACAGCAATGTCATACAATCTAAATTCCTATTTTTAAAATGTTGTTTGTATACTTAACTGCTACCTTTAAATTATTTTTTCTACTTTATTTCATACATTTCATTCCCTTTGATTCTCCAAACTTGTTCCATTGATTGGTTTGAGGAAAAATGAGTCTTTTGGTTTTAGGGCAAAGGAGAGAACTCATTTGTTAAAATAGGCATTGCTTAATGGATATGGGAAGATCAGCAAGATTAAGGTCATGGATCTTTGTTGTTGTCAGATAATGTGTTAAATAAAATCAAAGGGATGATAAACTCAGGTAATTGCGAACAAAAGCATTCCCTTAGGGTACAACCTGGAAACCTTCTAAATTTTCAGGAAGAACAATAAAACTCTTCTTTTAGGTAGATAATAGGAGCACATTGTTGTTGTTAAGAACCTTGGAGTTGGTTCTGATTCCTAGTGACACTTTATAGGGCTTCTGAGAATCAGCTGGTGGATTTGAACTGCCAATCTTGCAGTTAGCAGTCCATTGTGTACACTACAGTGCCACAACAGGAGCTAAGGAACCTAAATCAGCAGGTCAGACAATAGGCTGTTGATGCACTAGGATGCTGGAATTAGTGAATCAGGTCAGGGGCTTGGCTAAAACGTCTACAAAGGGAGATCACGTGTAAGGAACCAGATGAATGATCCAGGACAAAAGAGTGAGCTTTTTCAAAGCTGTCTTATAAATTGGAGTCAGATCATGCCCCAAAAGGAAATTAAGGTTGGTGACTTAAGTCATGCACTCTAATAAAGAAGGAGCATCCTTAATCCTTAGGTTCACTATAATCCTTACTCCTTAGCCCCCTTAACCATCATTGTTGTTGTTGTTGTTGTGAAATACCCTCAAGGTGGTTCCTGCTCATAATATGCTTGTATAGGATTTCCAAGAAGCATCTGGTGAGTCACACCTTAACACATAGCAACTCACTTCAAAATTAGTCCATAATCACATATACAGAGACTAGGATTTACAGTACTTCACAGAATGGGGAAATTGGGCTCAAAAGGCAATAGTAAATAATTAGCTGCACTGCACCAGCCTTAAGCCATCCTCACAATTGTTATTATGTTTGAGCTCATTGTTGAATCTATTGTGTCAATACATCTCATTGGGGGTCTTCCTTTTTTTCTATGATTCTCTACCAAGCATCATGTCATTTTCCAGGGATGGGCCTTCTGATAACATGTCCAAAATATGTGAGATAAAATCTCACTATTCTGATTTTTAAGGGGCATTCTATCTGTACTTTTTTGCATTGTTTTTGTTGTTAGGTGTTATCTAGTAAACTCTGACTTACAGTGACCATGTGGATAACAAAACAAATACTGTCTGGTCCTGCACTATCTTCACAATTGTTATTTTGCTTGAGTTCATTGACTCCATATTTGTGCCCATTCCAAAGAGAAGTGACCCAACAGAATGTGGAAATGATCGGATGATATGT
>NW_006409090.1:275843-276697 GCF_000296735.1 Chrysochloris asiatica
TATTGCTGGTGTGAGATGATATATCATTGTTGTGAGTTGCATCCCTGTAATGGCTAGTGATCGTAAACATTTCTTCATATGTTTGTTAGCTGCCAAGATCTCTTCGTTGGTGAAGCATCTGTTCATGTCCTGTGCCCATTTTTCATTTGGGTTATTAGTCTTTTTCTTGTAGAGGTGTTGTGGTTTCCTATATATTTTAGAAATAAGTCCCTTGTCTGATGTGTCATTGCTGAAGATATTTTCCCATTCTGTCAGTTCCCTTTTTACTCTTCTGGTGAAGTCATTTGATGCACATAAATTTTTAATTTTTAGTATGTCCTACTCATCTATTCTGTGTACTTTTGTTTGTGTACTTTTCAAAATGATTTTTAGTCTGTATTCCCTGAATTAGTGCCCTCACATTTGTGCCTATTTTTTCATTGATGGCCTTCAGAATTCTGGGATTCACATTTAGGTCTTTAATCCAGGTTGTGTTGGTTTTTGTATAGAGAGTGAGGTGAAGATCTTGTTTCAATCTTTTGCATGTCGCTTTCCAGTTCTGCCAGCAACATCTGTTGAAGAAACTATCACCTCCCCATGCTATAAATTTAGATGTTTTGTCAAAAATCAGTTGGCTGT
Organism: Chrysochloris asiatica; assembly: GCF_000296735.1. Classification (NCBI taxonomy): domain Eukaryota; kingdom Metazoa; phylum Chordata; class Mammalia; order Afrosoricida; family Chrysochloridae; genus Chrysochloris; species Chrysochloris asiatica. The sequence goes on from NW_006409090.1 coordinate 276,462, forward strand.
AGGTAGATGCATTAATTTCTGGATTCTCAATTCTGTTCCATTGATCTATGTATCTTTCCTTGTACTGGTACCAAGCTGTTTTCGCCACTGTAGCCATGTAGTAAATTTTGAAGTTGGGGAGTGCAAGGTCTCCGAACTTATTCTTCTTCTTAAGAAGTGCTTTGCTTGTCCTGAGTCACTTTCCTTTCCATATAAAGTTTGTAATTTTTTTTTCCATCTCTTTGAAGAATGTTGTT
>NW_006409090.1:282155-283653 GCF_000296735.1 Chrysochloris asiatica
GGATTGGAGGAAGACTCATTAACAACTTGCAATATGCAGATGATACAACCTTGCTTGCTGAAACTGAAGAGGATTTAAAATATTTACTGATGAAGATCAAAGAGCACAGCCTTTGCTATGGACTGTGTCTCAATGTAAAGAAAATAAAAATCCTCTCCCTGGGACCAATAAACAACATTCTTATCAACAGAGAAAATATTGAAGTTGTCAGTATTTCATTCTTCTTGGATCAACTATCAGCAATCATGAAAATAGCAGTCAAGAAATCAAATGACATATTACATTAGGCAAATACTCTGCACAAGACCTATTTAAAGTGTTGAAGAACAAAGATGTCAGCTTGAAGACTACGGTGTACTTGACCCAAGCCATGGTATTTTCAATAACCTCATATGCATGTGAAATCTGGGCAGTGAATAAGAAAGTCCATAGAAGAATTTATGTTTTTGAGTTATGGTGTTAGAGGAGAATATTGAAAGTGTCATGGGCTACCATAAGTACCAACAGATCTGTGCTGAAAGAAGAACAGCCAGAGTGTTCCTTGGAAGTCAGGATGGCCAATCTTCATCTCTCATACTTAGGACACGTTGTCAGGAGGGACCAGTCGCTGGAGAAGGATATCATGTTTGATAAGGTGGAGTGTCAGAGAAAAAGAAGAAGACCCCAATGAGATGAATTGGTGGATTAGTGGCATCAATGGCCTCAAGGATGACAATGATAGGGAGGTTGGCCCAGAATTGGGGAGTGTTTCGTTCTGCTGTGTGTCACTATGAGTTGATATTGACTTGATGGCACCTAACAACAACAACAGCACTTACCTATGCTGAAAATATATCCATGATTATTGTAAAGCATTTTTGTTAAGTGCCATTGATTTGGGTCCAACTCAGCGATCCTGTGTAGGTTTTTCAAGGAGCAACTGTCAGATTTGAACTGCCAACCTTGTGGTTCAGTCAGTCCAGTGTTGATCATAAAGTCATGAAAACTTCTTATCTATAACTATACATCTTGAGGGAATGAATTGCTAGGTGTGTTGTCTCAGGACCACAGTCTCAGGGACACCATGTCAACTGACATGATATAGTCCAAAAAGACGATGTCCTACCTTCTAATTTGGTGAGTAGTAACTGGGTTATCAAAAGCTTGTAAGAAGCCATCTAAGGTGCAGCTATTGATCTCTTTTGATTCAGAGTAAAGAAGAGTCAAAATAATGAAAAAGTCATAGAAACAATCAATGGACTAATGGTTGAGTCCATTGTGCTCCATAACCATGTTAGCAAATGAACGAAATAGGGCCAATGGATGACTACTGTTAAAGACATCACATTCCAAGGTCCTGGATAGAAAAAAATGTGGAGAAAAATAAAATGTAAAAACAAAACAACCCACTAAACTCACTTGTCAGCTAGATGATAGAGGAACCCCTGAAAATATGATCTTTAGTCAACACTAAGGTCTATTTCTTTTTTAGTCCTTTTCTTGCTCCACAGTCCCCATT
>NW_006409090.1:284345-288433 GCF_000296735.1 Chrysochloris asiatica
GCACTTCCACTCTCTCTGCCATCTTGTTTGTTCTCCTTCTGATAGATTTTTATTGCAATTGACTTGTTATATTTTTTCCATCCTTTAATTTTTATCATTTTTGTCTGTTTGTGTAAAGTGTGTTTCTTGTAGACAGCATATAAGATACATAAGAACTATATAGGTGACATTACAACAGAATCATTGAAAATAAAAAAGATAGTAAGAATACTATGAAGAGTTGTACTCCAACATATTTGAAAATCTAGAAGAAATCAATGCATTTTTAGAAAAGCTCGACCTACCTAAACGTACGTATCGTTAAGTAAAAACTTGAACAGAGCTATTAGAAAGAAGACTGGATCAAGTCATCAACATTTACCAATCAAAAAAATTCCAGCCCCATAGAGTTTTACTGATGAACTTAACCCAAACATCCAGAGAAGAGCTGAAACTTATTCTACTCAAATTATTCCCTAATATAGCATATAATGGAAAACTTTCTAATATATTTTATGAAGCAAAGATAACCCTCATACCAAAACCAGGGAAGGACATCAATAAGAAAGAAATTTATAGAGCAATATCCCTGATGAACATAGATACAAAAATTCACAACAAAATCCAAGCCAATAGAATTCAACAACATAGCAAAATAAATAAATAAATAAATAAATAAATAAATAAATAAATAAATAAATAAATACATGCATACATACATAACAAAAACAATCAATGTAATTCACCACATAATTGTGAGTATTGCAAATGTAACACTTATTTTTTGTTTGTTTTTATTGTGAAGTGGGTGATACGTTATATAGGAGAACAACAGCATTACATTTATCCTATCACATTTTGTTTCATTGCAAAAATTACAATACCCTCCATGCATCATCATTAAGCACTCAGGACTATACAACCATTCAAACAACCAATAGGCACAACCCTCAAGCCCATCCCCCAGCTGTCAACACATAGCCCCTTTCCCTCCCTGAGTTCAGAATTCCCAACAACTCCATCTCTCCATGTCATTGTCTCAGCCTCGTTCTCTGGTGTCACTGCTTCTCTTGATAGGGCACTTCACTCCACTCTTATCCCATGATGGTCCCAGGGTCCTCTGCTCCTGAACTGCAAGATCACTCACTCCCCTCTTTTTATTTTTTTAAAAGTTTTTATTGTGAATTATGTAGGTTTACATGGGAGTATATCAGTTTTACACATTCATCCTATTGTATTTTGTTTCATTGCAATGATCACAATCTCCTCCATACTTCATCAAATACCCAAAGGATATACCCCACAGACCTGTCTTTCTGGCTGTCAGAGCACAGTGCCTTTACCTCCCTGATTCCCATGTACCAGTCACTCCATCTGTCTATGTCATCATCTCTGTCTCCATCCCTGGCGTCACTGCCTCTCTGGGTATGGTCATGCTCTCAGCCCTTCTCACTTGATGGTCTCAGGGACCTCCGCTCCTGGGCTACAAAATCAATCACTCCCCTCCTTTTGTCAAAAAAACATCTACTGACACTCACAGTTAGTCCTGATGGCAATTGTTCACTACTGTACCACAAGAGTTTTATCCCCATTTCCTTTCACCAGCATGGTCCCAACAGATTGGAAATCATTCAGTGGAGGTTCTACCTACCCCTGCCCTGTCTGGAACTAGGCTCCCTCTTGAAAGTTTGTTATCCAGTCACTTCTTGCCTTTATATACGGCCCCCCCCCCCATGTTGGATAGCCAATGTCTAAGTAGCCCATCCCTGTCAATCCTGTCCACCAATGGAGTGGGAGTGATCCTTGCTGTAAAGATTTGTTCCCTTTTTTGAACTGCTATGTCCTTGTGTGGTGATGTGGGTTAATGCGCCAGACTGCAAAACCGTTTGAACTGCAAGGTTGGCTGTTCAAGCTCACCAGCTGCTCCTCGGAAACCCTATACAGGGTCGCTGTGGGTCGGAACCGACTCGACAGCACTTAACAACAACAACAACATCCATATGTATATGTAAAGTTGATCAAATTGTAGTGGGTTACTCTGTGTTTTTTCTTCCCTATTCTTTCGTATTCTAGGTGAGTTCTGATTATCCAGCCATTGAGGCCATGTCAAGTGGGTACTATGTGTAAGTATGAGTGTTCTTGTGCATCTCCCCTCACTTCATATCAACTGGATGCTTCATTCTCTGCTCTAGTCCTTTGTGGCCATATCATTGTCTCTGGACCAAGAAGTCCCAGGTCATGCTGTAACTGCTGGCCATCCAGGTCTCTGATCAGACTTAGATCCCAACTTCATTGCTATTTATTCCCCCTCTTCTCCTTATTGGTGACCAACATGGTCACCAGCCAGACCACATGCCTGCTCCTGTATTCCCCTTGAGTTTTAATCTTGGAAGGGAGTTTGTACTGAGGGAACCTGGCCACTTGCCTTGATGGCTCCCAGGTGAACAGCTTTCCTGTTCTTTTAGTAATCAATCATACTGCCATTATTGTTTTTGACTTTTCTGGCTGGTCATTCTTCACGAAGGATCTTCTTCTAGCTGCTCCAGGCTGGTCAACTCATCCTTTCCAGCAGAAATTTCCCACCCACCTCAGATAATTCTGGATGGGATTCAGGTTTCCAAATATGGTCTTACACAATGTATAAGTTCCACAGGAGGTCTCTTTCACTGGGCAACTTTGAGCCGCCTTTAAGGTATTCCAATCAGTTATAGGCTGAAGATGGACTTACAAGCTTTCTATTGTGATTTTTCTGAATATTCCTCCCTTCCACCCCCAAATGTCTATTTCACAATGGTACGTAAGGGAAACCAAGATTCAAAAGACAGCCAAGCATCTTAACATTATTCCCCTCTTTTAGCATTTCAAACCATGCCTCAATCCCTGTATCCTGAAGCCTGTTGTTTCAAGACTGTACATACATCATCATTTACCTCTGTCCCACTTAGCCCATGCAAACCTGCCTATTATCCCATTAGCTTTGTTCTTCCATTCTCCTCCAACTTCTTGTGTATTGCCCGCCCCCACACCCCACCACCCAAGCTTTCCTGTGTTTGTTTCCTACCATGTGCTCTATCTTCCTCTCCTTCCCATCCTCTCATCCCATGCATCTCGGTGATCAACAATGATATATATAGTGTTTTTTGTTTGTTTGTTTGTTTGTTTTCCCTTTTTCTTAGTCTTGTACAATAATGGTCCTATGCAGTATTTCTCCTTTTGTGACTGACTAATTTCACTCAGCATAATGTCCTCAAGGTTCATCCATGTTATATGGTGGCTTGCAGCTTCCTTGTTGTTCTTCAAGGTAGCATAGTACTCCTTTGTGTGTATATACCACAGTTTATTTATCCATTCTTCAAATGATGGACATTTAGGCTGTCTCCATTTTTTTGTTATTGTAAATAGCGCTGCTATGTACATTGGTGTGTATATATCTACTCATGTTATGGCTCATATTTCCTGTGGTAAAAAGTAGAGGAATTGCTGGATCATAAGTTGTTTCTATTTCAAACCTACTGAGCAAAGACCATATCGCTTTCCAGAGATATTGGACCATTTTGCATTCCCACCAACAATGTAGGAGGATCCCAGTCTGTCCACATCCTCAGCAACATTTATTGTCGTCTACTTGTTCAATCTTTGCTTTTATTGCTGGTGTGAGATGATATCTCTTTGTTGTTTTAATTTGCATCTCTCTGATGGCTAGTGACTGTGAACATTTCTTTATATGTTTGTTGGCTGCCTGGATCTCCTCCTTGGTGAAATGTCTGTTAATCTCCTGTGCCCATTTTTAAAATTGGTTTATTTGTCTTTTTTATCTAGAGGTGTTGTAATTTCCTATATATTTTAGAAACTAGTCCCTTATCTGATGTGTCATTGCAAAATATTTTTTCTAATTCTATGGGTTCCCTTTGTACTCTTTTGATAAACATAACTTTTCAATTTTTAGTATGTCCCAATTATGTATTTTGTCTACTTTTGTTTGTGTAATTTTCACAATGTTTGGTAGTCTGAGTGTGACTAGCAAACATTAGAGTCCTTAAATGTGTCCCTTTTTTTTTTTTTTTTTTTTTCATTAATGGCCTTCATAATTCTGGTATTCACATTTAGGT
>NW_006409090.1:288966-291476 GCF_000296735.1 Chrysochloris asiatica
TAAGGCCAGTGGTTCAAGATCACCAGCTGCTCCCCAGAAACCCTAAACAGGGTCACTATGGTTCACAACCGACTCAACAGCACATCACAACAAACAACAATCCGTCATGAACATAGATGCAAAATCCTCAACAAAATCTTAGTCAACAGAATCCAGCAGCACATCAAAAAAATAATACATCGTGACCAAATAGGATTCATATCAGGAATGCAAGGATGGTTCAACATGAGAAAAGCAATCACTGTAATCCACCATAAAAATAAGAAAAATGAAAGGAACCACATGACCATATCAATTGATACAGAAAAGGCATTTGAAAAACTCCAGCATCCATTCTTGATAAAAATACTCAACAAAGTAGGAATTGAAGTGAAAGTCTTCCTTCTGCAAACGTGAACCAGACAAAGGTGCCCTTTGTCACCACTCCTATTTAATGTTGTTTTGGAAGTCTTAGCAATAGCTATGCAGCAAGAAATAAAAATTAAAGGCATCCAAATTGCCAAAGAAGAAAAAGCTCTTTCTAATTGTAGATGATATGATCCTATACATAGAAAACCCAAGACTCTGTAAAAAAAACTACTAGACCTCATTGGAAAATTCAGCAAAGTGTCAGGGTACAAGATAAACATACAAAAATCTGTTGGATTCCTCTTTAGTAACAATGACAGCTCTGAAAAGACATTAGGCAAGTAATAACATTTACAATTGCCACTCAAAAGATGAAATATTTAGGGATAAATGTAACCAGAGAAATAAAGGACTTATACAAAGAAAATTACAAAACTCTACTACAAGAGACTTGCAGAAGTGGAACAACATATGTTCCTGGATAGGAAGACTCAACATCATGAAAATGTTAGTACTGTCCAAAGCAATTTACACATATAATGCAATCTCAATCCAGATTTCAACAATATTCTTCAAAGAGATGGAAAAGACAATTACAAACTTTATATGGACAGGAAAGAGACCCAGCATAAGCAAAGCACTGCTTAAGAAGAAGAACAAACCCTCTCATTCCCCTATTTCAAATTTACTACATGGCTACAGTGGTTAAAACAGCCCAGTATGGGTACAATGAAAGATATATTGATCAATGGAACAGAATCGAGATTCCGGAAATTAACCCATCCACATACAGCCAACTTATTTTCGACAAAGTGCCTAGGTATATTGCATGGAGAGAAGATAGTTCCTTTAATAGATGGTGCTGTCAGAACTGGAAAGAGATATACAAAAGATTGAAACAAGACCTTTACCTCATGCCCTATACAAAAATGATATCAGAATGGATTAAAGACCTAAATGTGAATCCCAAAGTTATGAAGGTCATCAGTGAAAAAATATGGACAAATGTCATACAAAGACTACCAAAAATTTTTGAAAATCACAAAAACAAATGTAGACAAAATAGATGAGTGGGACATACTAAAAATAAAATAAAACTTATGTTTTATTTTATTTTATTTTATCAAAAGACTTCACTAGAAGAATAAAAAGGGAACACACAGAATGGGAAAAACTCTTTTGCAATGACACATTAGACAAGGGACTCATTTCTAAAATATATCAGAAATCGCAATACATCTAGAAGAAAAATACAAATAACTCAATTAAAAAACGAGCACAGAACATGAACAGACACTTCACCAAGGAGATCTGGGCAGCCAACAAACATATGAAGAAATGTTCATGATCACTAGCCATCAGAGAGATGTAAATCAAAACAACAATGAGATATCATCTCACACCAGCAATAACAACAAAGATCAAAAAAGTAGATTACAATAGAAGCTGTCAAGGATATGGAGAGACTGGGACACTCCTACATTGTTGGTGGGATTGCAAAATGGTCCACCCTCTCTGGAAAGCAGTATGGCACTTCCTCAGAAGGTTGGAAATAGAAATACCTTATGATACAGCAATCTCGTATTACTCTACCCACAAGAAATATGAGCCATAACAGGAGTAGATATATGCACACCAATGTTCATAGCAGCACTATTTACAATAGCAAAAAGATGGAGACAGCCTAAATGCCAATCAATTGAAGAATGGGTAAACAAACTGTGGTACATACACACAGTGGAATACCTTGATGAACAACAAAGAAGCTGTAAGCCACTGCATAGCATGAATGAACCTTGAGGACATTATGCTGAGTGAAATTAGTGAATCACAAAGGGAGAAATATTATATAGGACCATTATTGTAAAAGACTGAGAGAAAGAATTCACCCATAAGGGTGAAAAACAAACCAACAAACTGTATATATAATTGCTGATCACTGGGATGTATGTAATGAGAGGAGGACAGGGAGGGATCCGAGGTTAGAGCACAGGGTAGGGAATAGGCACAGGAAAGCTTGAGTGTTGGGTGAGTGGGCAATACAAAAGAAGGGGGAGGGGAATGAAAAACAAGGTGGATGGGAGAACAGTTAGGCAGGTTCCCGTAGACTAAATGGGACAGAGGTAAATGATGATGTATGCACAACCTTGAATAACAGGGCT
>NW_006409090.1:292345-293098 GCF_000296735.1 Chrysochloris asiatica
CCTCAATGGCTGGATGATCAGAACTCACCAAGAATAAGAAAGAAGAGGGAAGGAAAAAAAAAAAAAAAGTAACCCACTATAATTTGATGAACTTTACCTATACGTATGAATGTAGGAGTTCAAAAAAGGGAATAAATCTTTACAGCAAGGATCACTCCCACTCCATTGGTAGAGAGTGGTGGGTACTTAAGCATCGGTTACCCAAAATGAAGGGGGATATAAAGGCAAGAAGTTACTGGCTTAAAAGCTTTCAAGAGGGATCCTAGTTTCAGGCAGGGCAGGGGTAAGTAGAACCTCCACTGAATGATTTCCAATCTGTTGGGAACTGGCTAGCGAAAGGAAATGGAGATAAGACTCTTGTGGTACAATAGTGAATAATTGCCATCAGGACTGACTGTGAGTGCCAGAAATGTGAAGGTAGATTTTTTTTTTTTTTTTTTTTTGACAAAAGCAGGGGAGAGATTGATTCTGCAGCCCAGGACCAGAGGCCCCCTGGATCATCAAGTGAGAAGAGCGCAGATTGTGACCGTACCCAGAAAGGCAGTGATGTCAGGCATGGAAACAGGGATGATGACGTGGAAAGATGGAGTGGCTGAGGACACGGGGCTCAGGGAGGGAGAGGGGCTGTGTGCTGACAGCCCAGTGTGGTGGGCCTGTTGGGTGTATCCTTAGATTCTTTGATGATGCATGGAGGGATTGTAATCATTGCAATGAAATGAAGTTCAACAGGATGAATGTAAAACTGATGTTCTC
>NW_006409090.1:295468-297555 GCF_000296735.1 Chrysochloris asiatica
GAGAAGAGTGGAGAGCAGAACCCTATCCAGAAAAGCAGTAATGTCAGAGATGGAGGTAGAGACGATGACGTGGAGAGATGGAGCAGCTGAGGACTTTAGATCCAGACAGGGAGAGGGGCGGGGCTGCGTGCTTACGACCAGGGACATGCTTTCAGGGTATACCCTTTGTTTGGCTGATGATGCATGGAGGGAATTATAGCCATGGCAGTGAAACAATGTATGATAGGATGAATGTAAAGCTAATGTTCCCTAATGTAAACTATCACATAATTCACAATAAACATTTTTAAAAAATGAATAAATAAAGAATTCAAATAACATATTGCTTTAGGCAAAAAGAAAAAGAAAAAAGAAAGAAGAGAAAAAAAACTAGCTCAACATGAATTTAAGCTCTAAATTTAAATTCCAGAACTATAAAAAACAAAAATGGAAAAATACTGACAAACTTAAAGGCTCTAATACATGGCATATGTAGACTATCAAAAATGGCAAAATAGGTAACTGGAACATACAAAAAATTAGAAACTTATATATACACCAAAACTTTCAACCAAACAATGAAAACGGAGCCCACAGTATGGGACAAAAATATTTTTTAAAAATTGCAACTACATATTAGACAAGGGACTAATCTCTAAAATTTATAATAAACTTAAAATACTTACTGATGAAGATAGAAGGCCACAGCCTTCAGTATGGATTGAATCTCAATGTAAAGATAACAAAAATCCTCACCCCTGGACCAATAACAACATTTTTATCAATGGAGAAAAGATTGAAGTTGTCAAGGATTTCATTCTTCTTTCTTCTTGGATCAACTATCAAAATTCATGGAGATAGCAGTCAAGAAATCAAACGACATATTGCATTAAGCAAATCTACTGCACAAGATCTTTATAAAGTGTTGGAGAGCAATGATATCAGCTTGATGCCTAAGGTGAGCCTGACCCAATCTGTGGTATTTTCAATAACCTCATATGCATGCAAAAGCTGTACAATGAATAAGAAAGACCATTGAAGGATTGATGTTTATGAGTTCTGGTGTTCAAGGAGAATATTGAAAGCGCAATGGGCTGCCAAAAGAACCAACAGATCTGTGTTGAAAGAAGTACAGCCAGAGTGCTCCTGAGAGGATAGGATGGCCAAACTCCGTCTCTCAAACTTTGGACATATTATCAGGAGGGACCAGTCGCTGAAGAAGGATATCATGTTTGGTAAGGTGGTGAGTCAGAGAAAAAAACAAGACTCCCCAGCGAGATGCATTGGCAAGTGTGGCAACAATTGTGAGGTTGGCCCAGGTTTGGTCAGTGTTTTGTTATGCTGTGTGTAATGTCGCTATGAGTTCATATGGACCTGATGACACCTAACAACAACAACAAGGTAGAAAAACTACTGAATATTTTCCTTTTGTCCAGACAGTTCTGGTGATGAGGAGGATATGATTTTATGATGCAATTGTAAGTAATTTTTATCAGTTCTAATGGTAATTATCACAACTGTAAATGTAGAAGGTTGGTTGTTACGTGCTGTAACATTGGTTCTGACTTATAAGGTTTCTGAGGAGCACTGGTGAGCCTGAATTGCCAGCCTTGGAGTTCAGACCAACATTCCAGTCCAGCACATTAACCCACAGCACCACACTAGGGGTACAAATGTAGAAGAGCAGTAACTAAAAGGTGAAGCAGTTAATCTGTTATTTCAGGAATAGAGGTTCTTAGGACCATCAAGTAGAAAAAACATGAGAAGAGTGAAGGGTCCAAACCAGAAAAGTGGTGACAGCAGAGATTGTGGCAGAAGTGATGGCATAAAGAGATAGAGCATTGAGAAATGCAGTGTGGAGGAGAGGCTTACTTGCTAAATATGTCCTTTAGACATTTAAATGAATATATATTTTCAATGTGGTATGTGCACATACATTTTTTTTAAAAGGTAGTAGAGGTTAATACTGTTGGCTGAGAATGCATGGAGGGGATTAAAATCATTGCAATGATTTGCTTAATTTAAAACTGGTAATCTATTCTATAAACCTAATCCATTCACAATCAAATTTTAAAAAAGAGAGAAAGATGCAAATTCTAAATAAAAAA
>NW_006409090.1:301885-306761 GCF_000296735.1 Chrysochloris asiatica
TCGTGGCTTAGAAAGCCATGTGGTTGTCAGATTTAAAATGGCCAATACCAGTCCATATCCACTCATTAATGCCTAAAATATCTATGTTTATGTGTTCCGTTTCATTTTTGACAATTTCCAGTTTTCTAGATTCATACTTCATACATTCCATGTTCTGATTATTAACGGATGTTTAAAGCTGTTTCTCTTCATTTTGTGTTGTGCTCCATCAGCAAATGAAGGTTCCTGTGCTTTACTTCCACAACTTTACTTCATTTTTATCATCATTGTAAACTCTACCTCGAGGAGGCAGCTCTTCCCAAGTTGCATTTTGTCTTCCAACCTGAAAGGCTCATTTCCTAGCACTATATCTGACTGTGTTTCTCTGCTATTCATAAGTTTTTCAGTGACTAAATATTCAGAAATAGTTCATCATTCCTTCTTCCTAGTCTGTCTTCATCTGGAAGCTATCTGAAACCTGTCCACCATGGGTGACTCAGCTGGCATTTAAAATACCATGGCAGAGTTTCCAGAATCACAGCAACTCACAAGCCACCACAGTACAACAAGTGGTCGGTTGATGCTGTATATTTGTGGTATTTCTGATAGAGCAGTACTAGGTAACTAAGAAAGGTGTTAAGAGTCACACTTCTGGTCATTGGTAGGTTGTGCAATGTAAGTGGGGACATCACATGTCTCTGAATTATCAGTCACTAATGTGGGTGCTGATGCAGTCTAGGATGAACAAAGTTGGCTATTTAGTTCCTTCTGAAATCAGAATACTGTTTTTTATAATTCAAAGTAGTCATACTGTGCATTGTCAGTTCTTTCTCTCTTCTCAATTTTTGTTCAAAATCTTTCCTCTTTAGTATTGAATGTACTTCTTCATCTTCTCTTTGGAAGCTCTGTCTTCAGTTCTGTCATTCTTGTCTGTTTTACTTGCTATTTCCAGTGTTTATTGGAGAGGGTCTGGATAGTGTTTCTGTCTGCTATTTTGGACCCTCCATCTCAGCAAATGGTAAAATGATATTTTAAATAGTGTCTTGAAAAGAATAATTTACCAAATAAGAGAAGGGGCACATTCTCAGAAATAATAATTTATGTCATTCAACATATGGTAACTAAATAATTGGAGTTGACTCAAACTCAGAGGAACCCATGTAAGTGACAACAGAACTGCACTCCCTAGGGTTTGACATAGATCCCCTGGTCTTTCTTCTAAGGTCATTGGGTAGACTCAAACCTCCAAACTCTCATTTAGAAGAAAATTATATTGTTCTTTTCCTCCATTCAGCGATTCCTATCAGAAGGTAGTTATTAGCTATTAAATATGTAGCTTTTCAGTTGTGAAAACTAAACCTCTGGTGGTGCTTCAAATTCACAAATCACTCCTTGGAAACCATATACAGGGTCACTGAGTTGGAACTGACTTGACAACACTTAAGAAAGACAACAGCATAAGGTGATTTTATAAATTCTAAATTATTAAACAGTATTTTTCTCAGCAGTTAAAATCGAGCAAATAAATAAATTACTATGTTATGATCACAGATGAGGATTAGTTTTCAGTTCTTTAAGATATCATTTCTTTAGTAACAAATTCTATAATTTTATGAAAACATTTTAAAGCATCCTGTAAAATCTCTTTAAAATTTAAAGCACATTGTATTGTTAATAAGATACAAATATATTTAGGATTTTTAATGGAATATATTATCATTTAAAATGTCTATCTATTCTTAAGAACAACAGCTTATTTATTTTCTTACATAGGTAAATTTCCTCATCATTATAATTCTATTTAAATACAGGCTTGCATGTTTTCTGACGCATCTTGTCAGTATTTGGAATATTTAGTTTTATAGGAAAGTAAAGAAGCACAGGTGGTACTAGTTAAATTAAAAAAGCAGCTGTTATTGTTAAATGCCCTTGAGTCAGTTCTGATTCATAGTAACTCTATATAGGGTTTCTGAAGATTGGTTTTGATTTGTTGACATATTAGTAAGCAACCCCATGCTTATCGTACAGGGCAACATTATGACATCTTTTATTTAGACATAGAGTTAAAATGTTCCAAATATGAACATGTGAATACATATTTGTATAACATGATTAGTATTTTAAATGCAAAGTTGAAAAAATAGTTAAATGAAATATCTGGATACATTTGAATAACATTTACTTCATTTTATTTTATAACAATTCAATGTTTGCAAATATTAAAAACTCATTTGCTAAATATCATCTACCCTTGATCTTGTAATGTACTAAAATCAATCACAAATATTTTAAGATAACATGTTTAACCTATAATTTACTTACTTTATTGTATATTATATTCTTTAAAGACCTCTGGTACAGTAGTGGTTATCAGGCGGCTACCAACAATGCTATTACAGTCCATCATGATGACAGATTTTATCTTGTATTGGTCACAAGATAATCTTGACCTTCATGGCACATTAGCTTTCTGTAAGGTATATCCAACCATTTTAATGAATATATATATTTTTAATACACAAAATGCATGTATCCAAATCTGATTAGGAGAGGCTATTGACATACATTTTTAAATATTCCTATTTGATTAAAAACACAAAGTGATTGTTTCCTAACATGTTTTTGTTTACTGTACATTAGGATATTTCCTTCTAATGTATGAATTATATTAACAAACTAGCAGTGGGATTTAGGTATCTATTTTAAAGTAGTGAGTGATCAGAAATATATTCCTTTAGTTATTTGTGTCATAACTGAAATAAGAGCTTCTAAAAGTATAATTGCCTATTCTATTAGTCTCAAGAAGACAAAGCCAAATACTATAATGTAATGTACAAAAATCTGGAGTCAGAAAACCAAAAGGGAAGAATACACTCAGCATTTCTCAATCTGTGGGAATTGAATAAAAAACTCAAGCCTTGACTTTCATTATTGAATTTTTCTCTGGGCAAATTATAATGATGCAGAAAGCATCAAAAGAAGATGGAAGGGATACACAGAGTCACTGTATCAAAAGGAAATGGTTGATGTTCAACCACTTCAATAGGTAGCATATGTTTAAGAGCCAATGATCCTGAAGGAAGAAGTCCAAGGTGCATTGAAGGAATGCCAAAGAACAAGGCACCCGGTATTTATGGAATACAAATAGAAATATTTCAAGAAAGTGAGACAGCACTGAAGGCACTCACTCATCTATGCCAAGAAATTTGGAAGAAAATTATCAGGCCAACTGATTAGAAGAGATACATATTTTTGCACATCCCGAAGAGAGCTGAACTATCAGAATGCAGAAATCATCAGACCATATCTTTGCTATCCCATACATGTAAAGTTTTACTAAAAGTAATGCAGAAATGGCTGCAAGCATACGTTGACAAAGAACTTCCAGAGGTTCAAGCCGGATTCAGAAGAGAACGTGGAATGAGGTATATCATTGCTGATGTAAGATGGATCATGGTTAAAAGTAGAGAACACCAGAAAGATGTTTACCTGTGCTGTATTGACTACGTAAAAGCTTTTGATTGTATGGATCATGAAAACTATGGACAACATTATGAATTATGAGTATTCTAGAACACTTAATGGTGTTCATAAGGAATCTGTACATGGACCAAGAGGTTCAAAAAGAACAGGGGAACACTGAATGCTTTAAAATTAAGAAAGGCATGATACAGTGTTGTATTCTTTCACCATACTTATTCAAACTGTATGCTGGTTATATGAAAAAAGTGTTATCAGGATTAGAAAAAAGACTCACTAATAACATGTGATATGCAGATGATAAAACCTTGATTGCTGAAAGTGAAGAGAACTTAAAATACTTACTGATGAAAATCAAAGATGACAACATTTGGTATGGATTGCATATTAATGTAAAGAATCAAAAATCCTCACCACTAGACCAATAAACAACATTCTTATCATTGGAGAAAAGATTGAAGTTGTCAAGGACTTCATTCTTCTTAGATCAAATATCAACACTTATGGAAATAGCAGTCAAGAAATTAAACGAAGTATTGCATTAGGCCAATCTTCTGCACAAAATCTCTTCAAAGTACTGAGGAGCAAAAATTTCAGTTAAGCATTAAGGAGTGCCTGATCCAAGCCATAGTATTTTCAATAACCTCATATGCATACGAAAGCTGGACAGTGAATAAGGAAGACAGTAGAATAATTGATGCTTTTGAATTATGGTGTTGAAGGAGAATATTGAAAGTGCCATGCGCTGCGAAAAGAAGTATTGGAAGAAGTGTAGCCATAGTGCACATTGGAGGCCAAGATGGCCAGATTTTGTGTCTCATACTTTGGACATATTCACAGGACAGACCAGTCACTAGACAAATATATCATGTTTGGCTAGGTGGAAGGTCAGAGAAAAAGAGGAAAACCCCCAGCAAGATGTGTTGGCAAAGTGGCAACATCAATGGGCTCAAATGTTTCATTATATTGTGCATAGAGTCACTATGAGTCAGTATTGACTCAGGGACACCTAACAACAACAACAATATTCGTGTGTCTACAACAACAACAACAACAAGGAAGACAAGTTAATACCATATTTTTCAAATTTATGCACTAATTTAGAAGAATGATTTTAACTCTTTTGCATATATTGATTGAACATGAAATCCAGATGCATGTATAAATACTAGAGATTATAATGTGAAAATAGGAAACAAAGAGGAAGGATTCATAATTGGATAATATGGATAATGGGTGATAGAAATTATTCTGGACAATTTATAAAAAAAATAGGTCAATTCTAATGACCTATTCTCTACAAATATCTTTTTTTTCAAAAGCATGAAAGGTGACTATTCAGAGGGATCTCACTATATGGAATACTAAGGATTCAAATTGCCTTGTTGTTGTTGTCAGGTGCCATCGAATCGGAACC
>NW_006409090.1:311256-312838 GCF_000296735.1 Chrysochloris asiatica
ACCAGAAAATTGACTACCTGAGCAACAGATTGGAAATTATTCATATCTGAATTTATACAAAGAAAGGTGAGCCAACAAAATGCAGAAATCGTATGACAACATCATTATTATCATAAGAAAGTGAACATTTGATGAAGATAATTTAAATAAAAATGATTGTAGCAGTACATCAACAGGGAGCTGCTATAAATTCAAGTGAGATTCAGAAGAGGATGTCATCATTGATGAGGATGTCATTGCTAACATTAGATTGTTATTGGCTGAAAGGAGAGGATACCAGAATGATGCTTTTTGTGTTTTGTTGAATATGCAAACACATTCAACAATGTGGAATATAATAAGCTATGAAAAAAATGTGAAGAATAGATATTCTAGACACTTAACCGTGATCATGAAGAACCTGTACATAGACCAAGAAAAGGATAGGTAAGTGCCAGTATTATATCCTTTCACCATAGTTATTCAGTCTGTATGCTGAGTAAAGAATCCAAGATGCTGGATTATATAAAGACAAATATGGCATCAGGATTGCTGAAAAAATCATTAATAACATGCAATATGCAGAAGACCCAACATTCCCTTCTGGAGATCAAGAGAACTTGAAAACTTACTGCAAAGGATCAAAGATGACAGTCTTCAGTGTGGATTGCTCCTCAGTGTGTAGAAAATGAAAATCCTAACAACTGGGACGTTAAATATCATCATGATAAATGGAGAAAAGAATGGCGATGTCAAATGCTTACTTTTGTTTGAATTCAGAAATTAACCCAGGCACAAACAGCCAACTGATCTTCGATAAAAGGCCAAAATACATTGAATGTGAATGAGATAGTTTTTTCAACAGGTGGTGCTTGCAGAACTGATAATCGATATGCAAAAGATTGAAACTAGATCTTTACCTCACACCATATATAAAAAAACACTCAGCATGGATTAAAGACCTAATGTGAATCCCAGAATTATAAAGGTCATCAATGAAAAACTAGGAACAAATTTAAGAGCTCTACTACAAAGGACCTCTGGTAGTATAGTGGTTACGAATTGGGCTGCTAACCTAAAGATCAACTGTTCAAAACTACCAGCCACACTGTGGGAGAAAAATGAGGCTTTCTGCTCCCGTAAAGAATTACAGCCTCAGAAACCCTGTGCAGGGTCACTATTAGTCGGAACCCACTCCACGGTACTTAACAACAACAACAGTTCAGAGCACATATAGACTACCAAACACTGAACAAATGAAAGAAGACAAAATAAATGATTGGGACATACTGAAAAATAGAAACATATGTATCAAAAGATTTCACTAAAAAAGTAATAATGGAGGCCACAGAATGAGAAAAAAATCTTTTGAAACAACACATTGAGACAAGGGATTTTTTAAAAATATATAAGCAATTACAACACCTCTGAAAAAAAATGAAAAGCAACCCAATTAAAAAATGGGCACAGGACATGAACAGACACTTCACCAAGGAAGAGATTAGAACAGACAACAAACATAAGAAGAAATGTTCAGATCATTAGCCATTGTTGTTGTTAAGTTCTGTCGGGTTGTTTTTTACTCATAGCAGCCATGTGTAGG
>NW_006409090.1:316608-317570 GCF_000296735.1 Chrysochloris asiatica
AAGATCAGCATAAAAGAGGAAGACCCCATGAAATGTATTGGCATTATCCAAGTTACTCCAATTCAATTCCAAATACTTTAAAAGTAAAGAACCTCTTTCAGGACTTAAGTGATAACAGAAATGTAGAAGAAGTCAGAGGAATACGGCAGAGCAGGTAATGAGTGAGATTCTGAGTATAAGGAGTATTTGCTGTATCATTGTTTTTGTTGTTAGGTGCCATTGAGTAGCTTCTGACCCATAGCAACCCTAAATAGGGTTTCTGAGGGAGTTGCTTGTGAGCTTGAACCACCACCCTTGCAGTTCAAACTGATTTTGTAGTTCAGCTCATTAATCCCCAGTGCCACTACAGGACTACAATCTCTTAATTGAAAGGATCCACATACAAAGTCCAGAGAGAGAAGCCTCTAGAAATGATGTTTAAATCCCATCTGATAGCTAGAAAGAAAATGAGAACTTCAATTCTATAATCAGAAAGAATCAGAATCTACTAACAAACTGAACAAGCTTGGAAGAAACTTTCCAGAGTCTCCTGGTAAGAGCTCATGGCCAACATCTTGATATCAGTCTGTGAAAACCAGAACAAAGGAAACAGAAAACTAACACTGACTTAAGACCTACAAGATACATATTGTAGTTTGGTGCTGGTAAATTGGTTCCAATTATAGGGTCTCCAAGAGTGACTTGTGGGTTTGAACTTCTAGGCCATGATGTTTTATTTTTTGATGTGCTGCTGGATTATGTTGGCTCTGATTTTGTTGAGAATTTTTGCATCTATTCATGAAGGATTAGGGTCTGTAATTTTCTTTCTTAGTGATGTCCTTCCCTGGTTTTGGTATGAGAGTTATCCTTGCTTCATAAAATCTATTAGGTAGTTTTCCATCCTCTTCTATATTTTGGAATAATGTGAATAGAATTGATGACAACTCTTCCCTGAATGTCTGGTTGAACTCACCAGTGAAGGC
>NW_006409090.1:332407-333525 GCF_000296735.1 Chrysochloris asiatica
TGTGTGTGTGTGTGTGTGTGTGTGAATATACACATACAAACATATTTACATATATGCATATATACATATTGTTGCTATTAGGTACTTCCCAGACAGTTCTGATTCACAGCATCTCCTACACAACAGAACAATTGCTCTTTGGCTTGAACCCAATGATGCTGTCACAGCATCAACCCATTATTAATCTTCCTCTTTTGTGCTGACCCTCCACTTAATCAATAATGATGTCTTCCTTCAGGGATTGCTTCCTCCTGATAGTATATCCAAAGTATGAGAAAGGCTGTCTTCTCATCCTGTCTTCGATGGAGCATTATGACTATGCTTTGTTGAAAGCAGATTTGTTTCTTCTTCAGGATGTACATAGTACTTTCAAAATGCTTCTTCTTCAACACCATAACTCAAATCCATCAATTCCTCTGTCTTCTTCCTTTTTCATTGTCAAACTTTCACATGCATATTGTTGTTTAGGGTTTCCAAAAAGTGACTCATGAGCTTGAACCGTCAACCCTATGGTTCAAACTGACCTTGCAGTACAATGCATTAACCCACAACACCACACCAGAACTCTATCACATGCATATTATTTTTGTTGTATAGTCCCGTTGAGTCAGTTACGACCCACAATGTCACTGTATAAGGTTTCCAAGGAGCTGCTAGTGAGTTTAAACCACCCACCTTGTGGTTCAAACCAACTTTGCAGTCCAGTGCATTAACCTATCGCACCACACATAGAACTCCTAAAGTGCATATTAAGCTATTGAAAATATCATTGGTTGCATCAGGTACACTTTAGCTATCAAACTAATATCTACTCTCTTAAATACTTTAAAGAGGTCTTGTGCAGTGGATTTTTGCAATGCTACATATAATTTGATTTATTGACTGATGTTTTCATGAGTGTTGATTGTGAGGATTTTTGTTTTCTTTACAATGAGATGCAATCCATACTGATCTTCATCAATAAATACTGTAAATGCTCTTCACTTCCAGTAAGCAAGGTTGTATCATCTGTATATCTCAGGATGTTAATGATTCTTCCTCCAATCTTGAATCCATGTTCTTCTTCATATAATCCAGCTTCACAGATCATTTACTTATCAAACAGATTAAATTAATAT
>NW_006409090.1:334115-335393 GCF_000296735.1 Chrysochloris asiatica
TGCAGCCAGAGTGCTACTTGGAGGCCAGGATGCCCAAACTTTGTCTTTCATACTTCTGACATATTGTTAGGAAGGACCAGTCTCTGGAAAAGGATATAATGTTTGGTAAGGTGGAGGATCAGAGAAAAAGATGAAGTTCCCCCAGTGAGATGGATTGGCAAAATGACAGCATCAATGGGCTCAAGCATTGTTATAACTGTGAGTTTGGCCCAGAACCGGGCAGTGTTTCATTCTTTTGTGCACAGAATCACTATGAGTTGGTTCCAACTTGATGGCACCTAAAAACAACAAACTTTCAGTCAAGATCCATTTGACGTTAGCAATAATACCTCTGCTTCCCCATCATCTACTGTACTCAGCTTGATTTTTTTAAAGGTCCCTGTTTATATACTCTTGCAGATGTGTTTGAATTATCTTCAACAACATTTTACTTATATGCATTACTAATTTTTATCCAATGATTTCCACATTTCGATGGTCGCCTTTTTTTGGAATGTGGAAAAATGTGGATCTCTTGCAATTAGTTGGCTAGGAAGCTGTCTTCTAAATATCTTGGCCTAGATGAGTGAGTGCTTCCAGTGCTTTCTCAGTTTGTTAAAATATTTCAATTTGTATTCTATCAATTCATAGAGCCATGTTTTTCATTAATGCCTTCAGTGTAACTTGAAATTCTTTCTTCAGTGCTATTTGTTCTTGATAGTATGCTACTTCTTGAAATGGTCGAGCATTGGCCATTTCTATTTTGCACAATGACTGTGTATGTATATCCTCAATCTTCTTTTGATGCTTTATACAACATTCAACATTTTTCCCTTAGAATCCTTCAATATAGAAAATAGTGGTTTAACTTTTTTCCTCAGTTCTTTCAGCTCGAGAAATGTTGAGCATGTTCTTCCCTTTTGGATTTCTAACTCCACGTCTTTACACATTCATTACGACCCTTTGTTTTCAGGAGTTGCCCTTTGAAATTTCCATTCAGTTCTTTTACAGCCTTATTTGGCATCTCTATGCTGGGAGTAGACTTCAGTCTCTTTGAGATCAGATTTCTCTTTTCTTCCTTTTCTGTCTCTTTAATTACCTTTTACCATCTTTCTGTATGATATTCATGATGCCATTCCACAGCTTTTCTGGTAGTTGGTGGTTAGTGTCTAAAGCATAAAATCTGTTTTTGAGATATTCTCTAAATTGGATATGTTCAAGGTCTTTATTTATTTTTATTTATTTATTTATTTTTGACCTCTTGAACTTGTTTTTATTTTCTTCAGTCTCAGCCTCAAT
>NW_006409090.1:336443-340673 GCF_000296735.1 Chrysochloris asiatica
AATGTGATTTCCTTGCTTTTTAGTACACTCTGTGTATCTGTCAATAAGTTTTCATATTCTCTTATTAAATTATGTTTAGACTGAGCTTTGAGCCACGGATGCATCATTGAACTCACTTCATTAGAGGTGAATCTTTGTCTACAAAAGGGTACTTTAAGGGGACCAAACAGGTGAAAGGCTGCTGGAGCAAGATAAGGACAATTGGGAGAAAGATACTTTAACACCTCAAAAGGAAGTTTTTGCAGAGTGTCAGAAACATAGGCAGAGGTATGAGGATGTGTATTGTCATGCAAAATCACAAAACTCTTGTGTAGTGGTCCTCTCTATTTTATCTGAAGTTTTGGCTTCAGCTCTTTAATGAGCATCCCACTGTAATGAGCACTGCTAATTGCTGAACATTTTTCCTGATAGTGTTCCATTTCTGGCCCTTCAGAATCTGAGAAAACTTAACATCAATTTCCCTGCTGATGGCTGACTTTTGAACTTTTTCTTGGCAAGTGATTGAGGATGTTTCCAATCCATATCCTGCGGTTTACTTTCAGGCTTCTAATGATAAATCCATATCTCATCACCAGTAATGATTTATTTAAAGAAACTTTTACCTTCCTTCAAGTATCAGTCCAAATTTTGTTTGCAGCTGTCCAAATGGTTCTATTTATTCTTTTTTGTGAGTAGTTTCAATACCCATCTAGCACAAACTTTTCAAAACTCAGGTCTGTCATGGATTATTTCATATGCAGAGCCATACATGATTTGCAAATGATTTTCCACATAGTCCACTGTCACTTGTCTATTCAACAGAACTATTTCATGTTGTCATCAGCTGTGGACTTGGACAGGCATTTTAATATAACCGGAGTGTAGATAATTTTAGACTCACCCTTATAAGTGTATTTGTGCATGTGTATGTTTGTATAAATATATATCAAACTATTGCTTTGTTACATTCTCCATTTGGATGTATACATTTCTGCAGGCAGTGTTTCCATTTCTGATTTTCACCAAATAATCTTGCATCTTTCCATTTAAACTACTTTAAAAGTGCAATTTTGAGGGACCTAAATCATGTTCATATTGAATGTTCTTTGATATTAGGGTGCAAAATGTTTGAGAATGGGGCAAGATTAGAGCATGGTGGTGTATAGGGAATGATTTCTCAATGAAATTCTTGGAGGATAGCCCTAGCTACCCTCAAAGAATGAGCACTGCATTTTCATTAAGGGAAAATAATACTCATTGCATCTTTCCTGATTTTTTTCAATCATATAGTTTATTTATTTTTTTAACTTCCTACTAATAAGTCCCTGTGATCAGTATGTATTCCTACAGATCTATTTTTTTTTTTTTTTTTTTCAGAAAGACACCTTTAGGTTCCCCTGCCCACAATAAAAACTAGCCATTGCCTTTTAAACTGATTTCTCCTCTGAATCTATTGTTATAATTGGATCTTATTTTTTGAAGACACCTTAATTATGCTAAGACAATTATAATAGTGATAAAACATATTTGTAGCCCTCCACTGGTTAGAGAGACATGTTTCAACACTTTCTGTTTGCAATAAATCCATGTGTGCATGAATTATGAATAACTTGTTTGGCTCTATAGGATAAGCACTGACTGCTAACCACAAATTCAGTAGTTCAAACCAACCAGAAGTTCCTTGAAACATCTACACAGGGTAGGTATGAGCCAAAACTGACTCTATGGAATTTAGCTACAAGCAAAAATCAAATAGTGTTGCTATGAGATGGAATCAACATGATGGTAGTAGACTTGGTTTTGAGATTCCTTAGGTAAGTCTTCAATAAAGTAAGAATGGCATTACTAACTATTTCATGAGGATAATATAAATATTAAAATTGTCTATAAATACAATGCATTTAAACTACTTAAACTAGAGAAAACAATCAATGTTATCTATACTGAATGTTATACTACTACTATAGTATACTACTTAAAACATATTTCCTAAATTTGAATACTCCACCTCCTGTTTCTGTGGCACAGGCCTTTAATTGGGATAAGGTAATGGACAAAGGGGTAATGTATTTGCTAAAACTTTCATTGATAACCATGAAAAAATAAATATAGGAATAAGCATTAATTTATGAAATGTGAAGAACATGGCAAAATTTTAAAAAGTAAGGCAAAAGGAAGAAATAAATAAGAATAAATGCAGAAATTAATTATTGGAAAAGCATAAAATAATAACTAAAAATAAGCTTAGGAACTGCCTTAGCAATAAAAGGGCATTAAATGTATTTCTATGAATTCAATTATGGGAAAAAAAGAAGAAATAGCAATGCACCAACAAAAATAGTAAAGTTAAAAACATAATAGAGTGACAAAAGTTAGCAAAATTATATTCAACTCTACTCCCATAACACAATCTAATATATAATATGTCAATTTTTTAAAACTCCAACTTATCATAATTGTTCAATAAAGAGTGAGAAAACTGAAACTTTCACATAATCATCAAAGAAAAGAAGCATTAAAAAAAAAAAAGCATTAAAAAAAGCTTCTGGATTTACTATGATTCTTCCTCTTTAAAAGACCACTTATGATAAATCCACTAAAATATGATCCTTTATTTTCTTTATTATGAAAGAAAAGATGACCCTGCTATCTAGTCAAAGTCCTTACTGGACCAAAAATCCAAAGTAATTAAGAATTTAAGTTAGCAGGAAGAGAATGAAGGATTTGATGTGCAGAGAAATAGGTTATTTTATTTATTGCTTTACTTTTTATTGATTGGGGTCCAATAGATGCCATGTAGTTTGAAGATTACACATATTATTGTAGATATTTACAACTATTATTTCATTTTCCTAACGTACAAGTACCCTCTATAACTTCGTGATACATTTAGTCATGAACTCTGATACAGCAAGTTTTAGACCAATTACTAAAGCAGAGATTTTAGTAGCTCAACCATGACTTTTAATGTCCATTAAAGTTTGGAATCATGTCAAGAAAGTTATCAAGTATACTCAGCAATAATATATAATCAATAAATTCAAGTA
Organism: Chrysochloris asiatica; assembly: GCF_000296735.1. Classification (NCBI taxonomy): domain Eukaryota; kingdom Metazoa; phylum Chordata; class Mammalia; order Afrosoricida; family Chrysochloridae; genus Chrysochloris; species Chrysochloris asiatica. The sequence continues at coordinate 339,470 of NW_006409090.1, forward strand.
GAGTTTTAGTATTCCTTTTCATCAACCAATATTTTTAATAATGTTTCACTTAAAGTATTTCTAAATTTCTCAAGTGTATAAATATATACTTAAACATTTCAACTTCAACTAATATTAAAAATTAAAATAAAGTGAGGGAAATTTTTATCAAGTCCAGTTTTTAGGACATTTGTAGAAATGTCTTGTGTGTCAAGTTAAAGCAACATGACATGAAATGGCATTTGCCTATAAGTGGTGAATTATAGAAAATTAATGTATATATGAATTTTCCGAAAGGAATACCCTCAATACAAAACTAGCACACATTATGGTAATACAAAGATATATGATTATTCAATTTGTTTTTAAATGACAACTGCAGTAGAGTCTTCAAAGCTGTGAGTTTGTAAATGAAAATCAACATTTTCTCCATTATAATTGAAGCACATGAATATGCTGTATTTAAAAATTTTAGGTTTTTACTATACATTGCCCCATTGCAGTTTGATAATATTTGAATTATTCATATACACTTAGTATATATATATTTTTTTTTCATTTACAAGTTACTTGCAGACAAAGAATATGTATATAATGAAACCTTAGGTCAATTGAGGTAATCGCCTCCTGTTCTTTGTTTTAGCCTTTCCTGTAACTCTTGACCATCCAAATTAGGGGACTGCATATTTTTGCTTATATTTATGTATTAGTTCCTAATGTACAACAACTTCCTTATGTGTGGTACAATATCCAGGTTTTATTTTTTTAGTGTTTTATTGTGAATTACATGGGAGAACATTAGTTTTACATTTATCCTATTGTATATCATTTCATTGCCATGGTTACAATCCCCTCCATGCATCATCAACCAACCAAAGCGTATACCCTACAAGCCTGCACCCTGGCCGTCAGCACACAGCCCCTCTCCCTCTCTGTGTCGAAAGTCTCCAACTGCTCCATCTCTCCACTTCATCATCTCTGCCTCCATCTCTGGCATCACTGCTTCTCTGGATAGGGTCCCACTCTCCGCTCTTCTCCTTTAATGATCCCAGGGACCTCCGCTCCTAGACTGAAAAGTGAATCACTCCCCTCCTTGCTACAAAACGTTTACCTTTACATTTTCCAGGTTTCTTTTGATATATAATTTTCACCTGTGTTTTATATATTCTGTTGGTCATTTTTGTGTATATGAAGGGGCTTCAAAAAGTTAATGGAACAATGAAAT
>NW_006409090.1:341660-342398 GCF_000296735.1 Chrysochloris asiatica
AAATTGAGCTATGGAGGATAGGATAGATAAGTGGATTGGGTATCTATTAGAAGACGAAACTGTACAAATGAAGACAGAGGATGAATTGTTAGCCGATCTGATATAGTGCGACCATTTTGAGTTTTTGCGATCTGATTAAGCACTACAGCTTAATCCAGACCAGAAAGGTGCAATAATACCCATGTTCCCCACTCCGTCATGGTGACCGTAAGTGAGGTCAACCCTTTCTCTGATCCACAGAGAAGTTGATATAGTTGATCCACCTGAAGTTGGAGGAATGCCCTCATAGGTCAGGTGCCAAGTTCATGCCATTCATGCATTTGGAGGCATGCACTTTCTGCCTTGTTAGTGTAGCAGAATATCAACCTATATTGGCACCTTGCCTCCCACAATTCTTTGGCAGGCAGAAACGATTTCCAGGGACAGATGCACTGACCCAATCCACCATCTGGGTTAGCAGGAATTACTTCTGACACCAGACACACTACCTATCGCTTTCCTCAGAGCCCCCAAGAACTGCCTCTGGGACTAGGTGCCCTGAACCCAGACACTTAAACCTGCACTAACTTCATCTAGCAACCTCTCCTCCCTCTGCTCCCTTCATGACCTCGTAGGCTGGCAACAGCATTCCCTGGGTGTCCAACATGTCCCCAGTTTTCTCCTTCTTGTGCTATTTCTTCCATTTCTCTCCTTTCTTTTTTTTATTTCCCCTCCATTGTTACTTGTTTTGTTTTCTGC
>NW_006409090.1:343698-344915 GCF_000296735.1 Chrysochloris asiatica
TGTGTCATTTAAAAATATTTCTGTAAGCAATGCTCTGAACAGTCCAAAATGCAGGTTTTTGTAAGTTTATTGTAGGTTCCAAGGAATTCCTTAAACTGTTTTTTTCTGATCAGATTCTGGTATTAGTGCAGCCATATTCTTCTAGTATGCTTATTAGTCACCAAATGCAAACCTATTCTGACTCATGAGTTTCTTTTCTTTCTGGAACAGAGGTTGTCCAAGCTTTTCTTGAATGTTTCCAGTAAGGCCTGAGTTCTTACTTAAACACAGGTTCCCACATCCAACACCTGCATGAGTCTGTGGGCAAGGTCCAGGGTCAGAGGGAGTGCCGCGGCAGCTGCAAAAATTATTTTAAAAATTCCTAGCCCATAGAATCCAACAAACTATCAAAAAAAGTCACCATGACCAAGCAGGTTTCATACCAGGCATGTACAGATGGTTCAGCATCATTAAAATAATCAATGTGATCCACCAAATAAATAAAATAAAGGAAATAACTACATGATCATTCCATTCTGCTCAGAAAAAGCATTTGAAAAAATCCAACACTGATTCCTGATAAAATTGCTCAACAAATTAGGAACAGAGGGACACTCTTCAACATAATTGAAGGCATATAAGTAAACCCAGTGCTGTACATTAATGTCAACAAAGAGAGAATGATAGCATTCCTCTTGCATACAGGAAATAAACAAGGATGCCCTTTATCACCACTCCTATTCAATATGAAAGGGTTTTAAAAAGTTGGTATATGGATTCCATTATGTTTAATTTCTATTTTACTATGAGGTTTTTGAAGCCTCCTAAGGAGCTCTGGTAGCATAGTGGTTACGAATCGGGCTGTGAACAGCAAGGTCAGCAGTTCGAAACTACCAGTGGTTCCTCGGGAGAAAGATGAGGCCTTCTGCTCCCATAAAGATTTACAGCCTCAGAAACACTGTGCATGGTCGCTATGAGTTGGAACCGACTCCACGGCACTTAACAACAACAACAATATTACGCTGTAAATCTTAAAGCTGTAAGTCAAGAAAAGGAAATAAAAGACATCCAAATTGACAAAGAAAAAGCAAAAACATATTTTTTTTTAAAAATGTCTATTTGCAAGAAAATCACTGAACCTAAATGAAGGATTCAGGAAAGTGGCAATGTACAAGATCAACAACAACAAATCATTTGGATTATTTACATTAACAAAAATAACTCTGTAAAGGATATCA
>NW_006409090.1:346729-347226 GCF_000296735.1 Chrysochloris asiatica
AAAACTTAAGATTATAAATACCACCAATGAAATAAACAGGGAAAGATTTAAGGATTCTAACACAATACTAAACATTAGTGAAAACACACAAACAGTAGAAAAGGAATTCAGTGACTAGGATCTCCTACATATTAAAAAAAACTAATGTGCACAAGGGATCTTTGCACATTGATGGAGTAACGATCCAAATGAGAAAAAACTGCTGCAAATACCCATTAATAATCGGAAAATGCAATGAAGGAAGTATAAATCTTGGAAATTCGGAACCATCAAATATGAAATGGAATGCATAAACATTGATATCACTAGCATTATTAAGTTGAAATGGATGATTATAAACCATTTTTAATTGGACTATCATGCAATTTTCTGTGTAGAAGATCATTTAAAAATGTTTGCAGCAGTGCATAGACAGGGAGTTACCAGAAATTCCAGTAAGAAGAGGATGTGGAATGAGGGATATTATTGCCGATAATAAGATGAATCTTAACTGAACA
>NW_006409090.1:349782-350196 GCF_000296735.1 Chrysochloris asiatica
GCTATAGGGTCGAATTAGTCAGGATGGAATCCATACTGGGGAGCTTTTGACCTGTAACACAGACTAACACTCTAGCCCCTTGGTTAGTCACGTAATAAAGAAACATTCCAGCATCCTAACATGATACCCTCCCATTCCAATCATGACTTAGTCCCTGTATCTCAGAGCCCTGTCGTTCCAAGGTTGTGTATATATCTTACTTTATCTCTGTCCCCTTCGGACCTTTCACTTATGCCCAATTGTTCTCCCAGCTGCCCTGTTTTTCCCTTTCCCTTTCCCTCCCTGTATATTACCCCCCTTCACTCACACCCAGGCTCTCCTGTGACCAACCCTCACCCTGTGCTCCGCCCTCCCTCCCTCCCCCACTTCGTCTACTTCCTAATCCCTAACAAAGACCTCCCCCTGCCCCCTTTC
>NW_006409090.1:352697-353570 GCF_000296735.1 Chrysochloris asiatica
CCTCCTGTACTTTGGACATGTCATGAGACACCAGGCCCTGGAAAGGGGCACTATGCTTTGTAAAGTAAAGAATTATCCAAAAAGAGAATGATCCTCAATGAAATGAATTATAAAATTGGATTCAACAATGAGCTTAAACACAAATATTGTTAGGATAGCACAGTATCAGACAGAATTTGCTTCTGTTGTTTTAGGATCACCATAAGTGTAAATCAAGCCAAAGGCACCTAACAATAACAACTACAATGTACATCAAAAGATTTCACCAAAAGAGTTAAAAAAAAGAATTCATATGATGGGGAAAAAATTTTTGGCTCAGACATCACAGACAAGTGTCTAATCTCTAATATTTATAGAAAACTTCAACTCCTCAGGCACAAAAAGGAAACTGATCAAATAAAAATGGGCACAGTACATGACATTTTACCAAGGAAGGCATCCAAGAGACCCACTAACATTACAAATGCTTATGCTCATTAACTATTGTTGTTAAGTGCCATAAAGTTGGTTCTGATTCATAGCAACTCTGTATAGGGTTTCCAAGGAGCAGCTGTTGAGCTTGAGCCACAGTCCGTTCATAACAAGAGAAATGAAAACAACAAAAATATTTCATTTTAACCTAATCTTAGTTGTTGTCATTGTTGTTGTTAGGTGCCATCGAGTCAGAACCGACTCATCGCAACCCCATACACAGCAGATGTCCAATCCTGGGCCAATCTCACTACCGCTGCCACACTTGAGTCCATCAATACCACCACCTGGCCAATCCATCGCCTATTTTTCTCTGACCCTGCATCTTACCAAGCATGATATCCTTCTCCAGCGACTGTTCCCTCCTGACAATATGTCCAAAGTATGAGAGACGAAGCTTGG
>NW_006409090.1:354390-363340 GCF_000296735.1 Chrysochloris asiatica
TGATAAAATAATATCCACAGGCCTGCATGGAGCACCAATTAATAGAACTGTCATTCAAATGTATGCATCGACTACTAAATTTGAAGAAACCGATCAAATATTCAATAAAACTTCATTGATAATAACTGGTCATTACAATGGGGAAGGTGAAAACAAAGAGGAAATATCAGTATTTGGAAAATACAAACATGATTATAGAAATGATACTGGAAATACCATGCTAGAACTTTGCAAGACCAAACAATTATTCATGGTAAATATATTTTTTCAATAATATATCTGGTGGTTATATATGGGGACATCATCAGATGTAATACACAAAAATCAAACTGACTACATCTGTGGAAAAGGTCGATGGAGAAGTTCAATATCATCAGCCAAATCAAAGTCAAGGATTGACTGTTAAACAAACCATCAATTGTTCATCCCTAAGTGCAGGCTTGAGTCCTGGCATGGTGCTGTAGGCTAATGCATCAGAGTGCAAAGTTGTTTGAACTGCAAGGTCAGTGGTTCAAGCTCACCAACTGCTTCTTGGAAACCCTATAAAGTATCTATGGGTTGGAATCAACTTGATGACAATGAACAACAACAACGTTCAGGCTGAAGCTGCAAAAACTTAAAACAAGTCAATGAAAGCCAACATATGACGTTGAGCACATCCCACCTGAATTTAGCGATCTTATTAATAACAGAATTGATATCGAGAACACTAATGACCAAACACTAGAGGATTTGTGGAATAGCATCAAGAATATAATATAAGAAATAAACAAAAGGTCATTTAGAATACAGGAGAGAAAGAAAGACCCAAGTAGCTGTCAAAAGAAAATCTGAATGTTTTTTCTTGAATATATAAAAAAAATAATAATAACACAAGTGGAGACTTTTTTATGGCACTGTAGGATATACAGTGGAATCCAAGCTTAGTTTGACTGCTAGGTTGGCAGTTCAAAATCACCAGTAACTCCTCAGAAACCTTATACTTGATCACTGTGAGTCAAACCTGACTTGATGGCACTTACAACAACACAGTAACTGGAAGTATTGATGAAGTGAAAGAGATGAATAGAACATTTCAAAGGACAGCTAGAGAAAACAAAGCAAAATATTACAGTGAAATGTGCTAAGACTTAGAGTTGGAAAACCAGAAGGAAAAAATACACTGAGCATTTCTCAAGCTGGAAGAACTATAGAACAATTCAAGTCTTGAGTTGTAATATTGAAGGAGCCTATGGCAAAATACTGAATGACTCAAGAAGCATCAAAAGAAGATGGCAAAATATACAGAGTCAGTGCACACACAAAAAAATACTGAATTTGTCAATATTCAATAACTTCAGAAAATACCATATGAGCAAGAATTGATGGTATCGGAGGAAGTATTCCAAGCTACACTGAAAATACTGCCCAAAAACAAGGCTCCAGAAATTGACAGAATACAAATTGAGATGTCCCACCAAACTGATGCAGCACTAGTAGCACTAAATTATCCATGGCAAGAAATTTAGAAGAGCTGGCTAACCAATTGGAAGACATCCCTATTTGTGTCCATTCCAAAGATAACTAATACAGCAAAACATCAATCAATATAATTAACATAACTCACAAGTAGAGTTTTGCTGAAGATAATTCAAATATGATTGCAGTAGTACATTGACAGGGAACTTCCAGAAATTCAAGCAGGATACAGAAGAGGATGTTGAACTAAGGATATTCATTGATAATTTAAGATCGATTTTAGTTGAAAGCAAAGACTATCAGAAAGATGTTTATTTGTGCTTTATTTACTATGGAAAGGCAGTGGACTGTGCAGATCATAACAAACTATGGATAACATTGCAAAGAATGAGTATTCCAGAGCAATTAATTGTATGCATGAAAACTTAGACTAAGAGTCAGTTGTTAGAACTGAACAAGAGGATACTGAATGGTTTAAAATCAGTAAAGCTGTGAATCAGTGTTATCCTTTCACCATACTTATATAACAGGTATGCTTAATAAATAATCCAAAAAGTTGGGTTATATGAAGAAAAATGTAGTATCAGGGCTAGAGGAAGATTTATTAACAATCTGTGATATAAAAATAACATGATCTCACTCCCTGGAAGCAAAAAGGGTTTTAAATATTTACTGATGACACCTCAATGTAATGAAAACAAGAATCCTCACAACTGGACTAATAAATAACTTCATGATAAAAGATGAAGATTGAAGTTGTTTAATACTTCATTTTAGTGGGATCTACAATCAATGCTCATGGAAACAGCAGTCAGGAAATCAAAGGACATATTTCCTTAAACAAATCTGTGGGAAAATTCTACTCTAAAGTGTCAAACAACAAATATATCACTTTAAGGTCTAAGGAGTATTGAACTAAAACCATGGTATTTTCAGTGGGCTGATATACATGTGAAAGTTGGACAATGGATTAAGAATCTGTGGAAGAATTGATGCATTTCAATTATGGGGTTGGTGAAGAACATTGGAAGTGCTATGGACTGTCAGATTTGTCCTGGAAAAAGTAGTCACACTACCCCTTAGAAGGAAAGATGGCAAAACTGAATCTCTCATATTTTGAACATGTTAAGAGTTATCAGTCCCTGGAGAAGGTCTTTATGCTTGATAAAGTCAGCAAAAAGAAGGATATCCCAATTAAGTGGATTGACACAGTGGCACCAACACTGGGCTGAAATATAACAATTGTGAGGATGGTGCAAGACTGAGCAGTGTTTCATTCTGTTCTTAGGTTTGCTATGAGTTGGCACAGACTCGATGGCACTTAACAACAATAATTAGTACAGATACAAATGGGAAAATATTTAAAGACACTTTAATCATATAACCTCATTTACTTAAAATTATCTCACTACAATATTGTAGTCATGCATTTTACTTTGGTTCATAAATATTCCTTCTTCATAAAATACAGAATTAGCATTGTGAATTAGAACTATTTGGTTTTTAAAGAAAAAACAAACAAACAAAAAGATCAAACATTGTCACAGAAGTCAAAATTTCTAGGAGATGCAGATAAAATATTTATAGTAACATAAAAGTTTATTGTTTTTGTTTTGATCGTTTTCTAAAGCTGATATTACTGAAATTGGTGTCATTAAAAACAGATAGCTGCTGGCAATTACTTATTTTTCAAGAGTTTCAAAGGTAACACATTCTATTTTTAGAAAAAATAAAATAGAATATACTCACAAATTAAGTATAAGTTACAAGCAAAGTGTGAAAAATATTAAATATAATTATTTCTATAAAAACAAAAGAACTGTATAATTCTACATAATGCTAGAAAAGAAATTCAACACATAATGATAGACCATAATTTTCATCTATTAAGAACTAAAATAGAATCCAGGTAACTCTATAATCAAAACATGTGTATTTGCTTTTGAATTACTAGCTGATCAACTTGGTATTTTGTAATGCTAATGAGTTTGTACCAACATTTACCCTATCAGGCCTTAAACAAAACAGAAGACTCATGAGAATGAAACCCAAATTTTGCAAATGTTAAAGGAATAAAGCATCTGCAAGATATTTTACATAAACATCATAGAAGATATCCCAATAGACATTTCTTGAAACTAGGAAAGGGTTTGTTATTCAAATCAAAATGAATAGCATAGAGCACATTTGGGAAAACAAAACATATTGAATTCTATTTTTTTTCTTTTTGTCCTAGATTTTCACATGAAATGGAAATATATCTTTCATACGTCAGCTGTTATTTTGGATCACTACATAATATTTCTATTTTTAATATGATATATTTCTTCACAGATTAAGGAACTTAATTGACTTATTAAATTTAAAAACAAATTATAAATGAGATGAAAAGTCAGGTCTAATAAATACCAAAGCAAAATCCCTCTCATTAAATTTTCATCTTTTTCTTTCTAAATAGAGGCTGCACTACACAGAGCATAAAAGATAATTATCTCCTAAAACAGTTGTAGATTTGTAATTTATTAACTGTACATATGTTATTTTTAAAAAGGATATATAAATTTAGAGGGAAAATTACATAAGTCTTGTACCACAGTCTATGCTATTCTTAAATTTAAAAATAAATTTTCATTAGTCAGAAACAAAACTTACTTGTGACTGTTTTTGCTTCTTTGCACATAGTTATCTTAGTATATAATTACTTGTTATTCACATTAATTTTAATACAATTTCACAATATTAATATGGAATTGTAAAGCTTATGTCCTGTCACAGAATATAAGTGACTAGATATACCATTTATTGTAAATGCCCTGTAATAATAAAAACAGCAAATGTTATTGTTTGACAAAGTAGAAAACTGATCTTTGAAATAATTTTTAAAAGAAACAAACAAAAATACTCTAAATGATCTAATTTAATGTCCTTTTTACCAAGGACTCTACTTTTAACTATGATATTCTAAATATATTATTGAATGGTATGTCCTAAGAAGTGCAATAATATTCGATAGAATTTGAGATATCAACCAAGATATCAACTAAAACTTTAGTCTAATGTATGCAAAGCAATTTACTTTAAAAATATCAGTATAAATAATGTGGTATATGAACATTATACAAAAGAGCAAGAAGTACATCTAGAAGACAGTTAGCATATGAAAGATTCTAGTCAGCAATTCACCCTCCATGTAGTAATTTAACTATGCTGTATTTATAATAGCAACCTTTAGCATTAGAGGCACATATAGATGAAGATCAATGACTACAGTACTTACTAAAGATTATGCCTTTAGATTATAACACAGCACAAGGAAACAAATATCCAATAAGCAACATCATGATAAAAGGGAAAAAAGAATCACGATTTCAAGGATTTCATTTTAGCTGGATTTCTTCAAAGTCCATGGATAAGCAGTCAAAAAATTAAAGATGGATTTCATTGGACAAATCTGCTGCAAAATACTTATTTAAAAGCAAAAATGTCACTTTGAGGACTAGGGTGTACCTGACCCAAGTCTTGGTATTTTCTATATCTCATATGCATGCAGAAGAGATGGATTGGCCAAGTGGCAGCATCGATGGACTCAAGCGTGTCAACAGTAATGAGGTTGGCTCAGGATCGAGCAGTGTTTCGTTCTGCTGTGTATAGGGTCGCTATGAGTTGGTACCGACTCAATTGCACCTAATAACAGCAACAACGTATGCATGCAAAATCTTGACAATGATTAAGGAAGACCAAAGAAGAATTGATGCCTTTAAGCTGGGATATTGTCAGAGAATATTGAATATATCATGGACAGCCAGAACAACCTAATTTGTCTTGGAAGAAATACAGCCAGAATGTTCCTTAAAAGCAAGGATCAGGAGACTTTATCTTACGTATTCTTGATATGTTATAAAGATTGTCCAGTCACTGGACCAGAATTATCCTTAAAAGCAAGGATCAGGAGAGTTTATCTTACGTACTCTTGATATGTTATGAAGATTGTCCAGTCACTGGAGAAAGACATCATTCTTGGTTAAGTATGAGGTCAATGAAAAAAAAAAAAAAAGTAAGACACTAAATTAGATGGATTGACTAAGTGGCTGTGACAGTGTTCAAAATATGAAATACTGATAGTGAATATGACATAGGACTCAACAGTTCTACTTTCTGTTGAACATAGGGTAGTTAGGACTTGGAAATGACTCAATGGCACACACCAGCAAGCTAATAGCAATATATATGTACCAGTAGTAACCACATAAGTGTCTTAAATAATATTCTAAAGATCAAATAAGAATTATTCGTTAGTTAAAAAAAAAAAAAAGATCTACTTTTCAATTAGCAAAACTAGATATTCAAAGCATGATAAAATATGGATGCTAAGATATTGACTTTCTACTTCCTTAAAGATTTACACCCTCAGAAACCCTGTACAGGGTCGCTATGGGTTGGAACTGACTCGACGGCACTTAACAACAACAACAACAAAGATATTGACAAGCTCAACACCCTTCATTCTTTAAAGTAGTACTGCATACTCAGGACTTCTTGTCTTGTGTTCTTGTCACCTTTCTGCTGTACTCAGCAAGGTCTGAGTTTCTGTTCAAACCAGAGTGTTTGCTAATCTGGTGAGATATATCTGAGTGTATACCTAAAGGTTTGTGCAGTATGCTTGCAAGTCTGTGAGTGGATACTTTTCCTAATCAGAAAAGTAGGTTTTCTACCTGCATTTTCACTAATTTTAAAATAAATATTTACATTTTGTGCATTTGGCAGATTTCGGTCCAAGATTACTTTAGCTACTGTATATTAGTTGTGAGCAAAATTGAATACAAAGGCTTTTCAACTTCTATTTAATTCTAAGTGCTAGGGGATATTGTTATTTATTCAAAGGACAGGCAATTTCTGAAAACCATTTGAGTCCAATTATAACAAATGTCAAAGAGAAAATAAAATAAAATCCTGAGGATGTCGGAGGAAATGAGACAGAGAGAAAGCACTGCAATTGAAATGGAAGACTAACCAGGATACATTCTCATTGAAAAGTTAAAGGAGGAGTATGAAGGAAGAGTATATGGTGAAATCAACACTTCCTAAAATAAATTATTATTATTTAACTTGTTAACTTAGTCTCGCCAACGAGTGCAAAAACATGTTTATTTGTACTTCATCTCATCAGCCATTAATCACCAAGAAGTTATTTGATATTAACTAAATATTTATAAGAGGCCTAATGTGGTGCTGTAGAATAAGCATGAGACTGCTAACGAAAAAGTTGGTGATACAAATCCACCAGACACTCATTGGAAACTCTGTAAATGTTGCTATGAGTTAGAGCTTCTTCAAAGGCACTTATCAACAAAAATAAAATATTTATTGTGTTAAAAGTTGAGTTTCAAATGTAGGTAAATGGCATTATTATTATTATTTTTTAATTATTGTTGTTGTTATTGTTAGGTGCCATCGAGTTGGTACTGACTCATAGCAACCTTAGGTAGAGCAGAACAAAACACTGCCCAATCTTGGGCCAACCTCACTACTGTTGTCACGCTTGAGTCCATTGATGCTGCCTCTTGGCCAATCCATCTCATTGGGGGTCTTCCTCTTTTTCTCTGATCCTCCACCTTACCAAACATGATATCCTTCTCTAATGATTGCTTCCTCATGACAATATGTCCAAAGCATGAGAGATGAAGTTTGGCCATCCTGACCTCCAAGGAGCACTCTGGCTGCACTTCTTCCAAAACAGATCTATTGGTTCTTTTAGCAGCCCATCGCACTTTCTATATTCTCCTTCAACACCATAAAACAAAAGCATCAGTACTTCTATAGGCTTTCTTATTCACTGTCCAGCTTTTGCATGCATATAAGGTTATTGAAAATACCATGGTTTAGTCAGGCGCATCTTAATCCTCAAGCTGACATCTTTGCTCTTCAACACTTTAAAAAGGTCTTGCACAGCAGATTTGCCTAATGTAATATGTTGTTTGATTTCTTGACTGCTGCTTCCATGAATGTTGATAGTTGAGCCAAGAAGAATGGAGTCCTTGACAATTTCAATCTTTTCTCTGTTGATAAGAATGTGGTTTGTTGGTCTAGTGGTGAGGATTTTTGTTTACTTTGAGATATAATACATAATGAAGGGTATGATCTTTGATCTTCATCAGTAAATATTTTAAGTCCTCTTTACTTTCAGCAAGCAAGGTTATATCATCTGTATATTGCAGGTTGTTAATGAGTCTTCCTCTAATCCTGATGCCACGTTTTTCTTCATATAACCCACCTTCGGGGATTATTTGTTCAGCATACAGGTTGAACAAATATGGTGAAAGAATAAAACGTTGGTGCACACTTTTCTTAATTTTAAACCATTCAGTGTTCCCAAGTTCTGTTCTAACAATTGCTTCTTGGTCCATGTACAGATTCCTTGTGAGCACAATTAAGTGTTCTGGAATATTCTTACTTCTTAATGTTGTCCAAAGCTTGTCATGATCCACAAAATTGAAACCCTTTACATAGTCAATAAAGCACAGGTAAACATCATTCTGATATTCTCTGCTTGCAGCCAAGATCCATCAGACATCAGCAATGATATCTCTCATTCCACGGCCTCTTCTGAATCTGGTTTGAACCTCTGGACATTCTCTGTCAATGTATTACCTTTGTACAGCTGTTTCTGTATTACCTTTAGTAAAACTTTACTGGCATGAGATATCAAAGAGATTGTCCGATGATTTCCACATTCCGTTGGGTCACCTATCTTTGGAACGGGCACAAATACGGATCTCTTCCAATCAGTCGGCAAGATTTTCATCTTCCAAATTTCTTAGCACAGATGAGTGAGTGCCTCCTGTGCCACCTCACTTTCTTGAACTATTTCAATTTATATTCCATCAATTCCTGGTGCCTTGTTATTTGCCAATTCCTTCAATGCACCTTGGACTTCCTCCTTCAGTATCGTTGGCTCTTGATCATACCCTACCTCTTGAAATGGTTGAATATTAACCATTTCTTTTTAGTACAGTGACTTTTGGTACAGATCACTCTTCTCTTGATGATTTCTGCATCATTCAATAATTTTCCCAGAGAATCTTTCAATAATGAAAGTCAAGTCTTGAATTGTTAATTCAGTTCCTCTAGCTTGAGAAATGCTGAGTGTGTTCTTCCTTTTTGGTTTTTTGATTCCAGATCTTTGTACATTTTGTTGTAATATTTAGCTTTATCTTTTCGAGTTGACCTTTGAAATTTTCTGATCAGCTCTTGTACCTCCACATTTCTTCCTTTTGCTTTAGCATCTCTACACTGTAGAGCAAGCCTCAGTGTCTCTTCTAGCATCCATTTTGATTTTTTTCCTTCTTTCTTATCTTCTTAATGACTTTTTGCTTTCTTCATGTATGGTTTACTTGACATCATCCCACAACTCTTCTGGTCTTCTGTCTTTAGTGTTTAATGTATCAAATCTGTTCTTCAGATGATCTATAAATTCTGGTGGGATGTATTCAAG
>NW_006409090.1:364425-380595 GCF_000296735.1 Chrysochloris asiatica
TTGGGATAGCTTTCAGAATCACAGCAACTTGCAAACATCCATAGTATGGCAAACTGATAGGCAAGTGGTGGAACTATTTATTGAGTACATAAAAATATCAGTAAAAATGTATTTTAAAAATGCTATGATGCTAAGCAATCCTGTAATGGCACTGTAGGATAAAAGCAGGACCACAGATTGGTTTGAACCACAAGGTCAGAAGTCAAACTCACCAGCTGCTCCTCTGAAATCCTGTACAATGTCACTAAGAGTCAGCACCAACTCAATAGCACTTAACAACAACACTTATACGAAAGAATAGCAAGCTATTTGTATTGCTTTAAGATTTGATCATTAAAACCATAGTAATGGACAATAGATGATTAAATATTAGTAAACGAGATAAAAAATTGTGTATCTGAAGCAAAAATAAATAGATGATAGAGTTAGAACATTTAAGGAAGCTTGATAGAATTGCTCTTCTTAGTGAAGAATAAAGAAACACTTTGTATGCCTTAGACAGAATGGGGAAAACATTGTAAAATTAGACATTTGAAGACAATGAGAAGAATCTTTATCATTGTTGAAAAGAAAAGGGTCAGGTAAATTTTAATCACATGACATCCATTTCTCAGTAAAGAACATATAAAAGGCAGAGTGTAGAAAATTATTTAGAATAAAACTGCTATGGTAAATTTGATATGCTTCATGCTTCTATGTTATCAAAATATTTTTTCTGATAATGCCAAAATGTCACTCTTTTTTTCCATTCTCAATCTTCCTTAACAATACAGTTCAGCTTTAAGAAGATTATGTGACATATGATAGTTTAGGTAACACAGTTATCAGTTATGAAAATCCAGATTTATTTTCTCAAACCAGAAATAAAAACAATTACCAAAAATATGAGTAACTATCACTCTCATCTTTTTTTAATTGCTTGAGATAATAAAGTTGTTGTTTCAGTAAAAACAAACAAAATATATTAGGTTTATCATGGAATGGATTTGCCACTGTCTTTTTTATATGAAAGGATAATTATTTTAAATTTAGTTTTAATGTTAATATGGCATAACCAATAGATAAAAGCATTATAAGCAAAAGTATTTTAGGTTTTAAAATAATTCTTACAAATATAAACAGATAGAGAGACTAAAATGTTTCAGAGCTATTAGTGTACATTGTGGGTCAGTAAGCAAAAGCCCATGGATCATATTTTTCCACTACCCATGGTTCTTGGATGAATATGGAGAAATTCTACTCAATGAGTCAAAGGCATATGACAACAACATGTATGAATAAAGTTTCTTTTACATATTTATGCGCTTATAGAAAAATAAGACTAAAACAATATTTTATACCCTGTGAACATTATACAAATTTGAATGTTGACATTTCACTGCTAAAAAGTAAAGTTTTATTGGAGCAAGCAACATTTGTTCATTAGATGTTCTTAAGTGCTGTCAAGTTGGTTCTGACTCATAGTAACCTTGTCCGTTTACAATTGTGTTTATTTAATACAACTTTATTACTACAATGGCAGAGTTGTAACAGATATTATATGGTCCATAAAGCCTAAAATATCTTCTACCTGTTGTTTGTTAGAAAAGTATGAGGGCCACTAGTGTAGACCATTGTGGGGTATTTTGAATTTACTGAACTAGTGTACTATAGTCTTTGTAAACGATTCCTGATGGTACAACATTTAAGCACTGGGCTGCAAAGCTAAAAGCAGGATGCTTGATCCACCCAGGCATTCCATGTGAGTAGTTGGTGGTTTTCATTTGTAAATATCGTTGTCAGGTTCCATCTAGTTAGTTCTAATTCATAGCAGCACTGTGTACAACTAAAGGAAACACTGCTAAGTCCTGTGTCATCTTCAAAATCATTACTGTGTGTGATTGGTTATAGCCATTGTGTCAATTCATCTCATTGATGGATGTCCGGTGTTTTCATTGATCCTGTAATTTAACAAAGGCTATATCTTTCTTCAGAGACTGGACCATCTTGATAACATGTACAAAGGGAGATAATATCTCACCATTTTCACTTCATAGGAACATTTTCATTGTACTTTTCATCTCATTGCCATGGTTCCAATCCCCTACATGCATCATCCACCAGCCAAAGGGTATATCCTAGATACCCGCTCCCTACACTTTGCCCTCCCCCCCCCTATATTTCAGCCCACAGTCCCTTTTCCTCTCTGGATCCAAAGTCCCCGGCTGTTTCATCACTCCATGTTGTCTTCTCTGTCTCCATCTCAGGCATCTCTGTTTCTCTGGGTAGGGTCCCGCTCTCGGCTCTTCTCCGTTGATGGTCCCAGAGACCTCTGCTCCTAGACTGGAGAATTAATCACTCCCTTCCTTGTTACAAAACGTCTACCTTTGCATTTCCAACCCTCATAATCCGTCCTGATATGCATTATTCACTACAGTATCATAAGTTACCCATCTGTATTTCCTTTCATCAGCTCCACCCAGACAGATTGAATAGTACCCACTGGAGATTCTGCCTTCCTCCATGCTCCCTAGCACTAGGTTCCCTCTTAAAAGCTTGTAAGCCAGTCACTTCTTGCCTTTGTATCTCCCCCCTCCCCATTTGAGTATCCAATGACCAAGTTGCCCATCTCCATCCACTCTGTGTGTGGAGGGGGTGGGAATGTTTCTTGCTGTAAGGATCTGTCCCTTCTTTTGAGTTGCTGTTACATAGGTATAGGTGAAGTTCATCAGATTGTATCAGCTCACTCTTTTTTTTTTTTTTTCCCCTCTTCTTTCTTCTTCTGTTTGAGCTCTGATCGTCCAGTCATCCGGTCCAGGTCACATGGGTATCATCTGCAAGTGTGGGCGCTCCTGTGCACATGCCCTCTATTCCCTTCGGCCAGTAGCTCCACTCTCCTCTCGAGTCCTCCGTGGCCACGCCACTGAATCTGGGCCCAAGAGTCCCCAGGTCTCCTCACACTGTTTGCCAACCAGGCCCCCAACTGGGTCCACAGAAGTTCACTGAACATCGTGGGGCTTAGTATGCCACTTCATTGTCACCTTAATTTTTTTAATACATTAAATTTGCCTTTAGCATCAGATTTGCCCAAAGCAATTTGTCATGTGATTTATTAACTGCTATGTCCATGGGCATTGATTGTGGATCCAAGTAAAATGAAATCCTTGACAACTTAAATATTTTCTCCATTTGTAATGACTTTGCTTACTGGTTCTGTTGTAAAAATTTTCATTTAAAGTTGAGCTGTGTTCCTTACTGAAAGCTGTCCTTTTTGATCTTTTATCGGTAAGTGTTCCCACATCATCTTCACTTTCAACAAGCAAAGTTGTGTCATTTTCGTTTCATAGATTGTTAATAAGACTTCTTGCACTCTTGTAAAGATGTTGCCTAGAATATCCAATAGGGTTCTTCTGATTTTTCACATGGTGTATCTATGGGTTGAGTCATCTGACGGCACCTAATAATAATTAAAAAAAATAAAAAACTTTGTTCGGTTTTTACTTTGAAATAGCTATATATATATTATGGACAAATAACTGCAACTATCATATAGCTTGTTGTTGTTGTTGTCAAGTGCCGTCGAGTCAGTTCCAACCCATAGCGACCTTGTACAGGGTTTCTGAGGCTATTAATCTTTATGGGAGCAGAAAGCCTCAGCTATCTCCCACAGAGTGGCTGGTAATTTCAAACTGCTAACTTTAAGGTTCGCAGCCCGATTCATAACCTCTACTCTACCAGAGCTCCTTATTATATAGCTTAGAATTTGAAAATGTCTTCAATAGTTGTTTGTTTGTTTTTTCCCCTGGACATATAATTGCTTCAAATACCCTTGTAATTAAAACATTGTGAATAAAATTATGCTCTTTTAAAGCTATTGAATCCTGGTGTGGCACTGTGGACTAATGCATTGGACTGCAAAGTTGTTTGAACAGCAAGCTTGGCAGTTCAAGCTCACCAGCCATTCCTCAGAAACCCTATACATGGTTGCCATGGGTTGGAAGCAACTAGACAGCACTAAAGAACACAACAAAACTATGTGCTCTGTAGTTGATTTCAACTCATATCAACTCTATCAAGAGTTTCTATGAAGTGGTTAGTGTGCTTGAACCACTGGCCTTGTGGTTAATAGTCTAGTCCTTATCTTAAAATGCCGTATCACAACTCCTATAAAGCTATATTAGTAAATCTTAGATGTGGAAAGAAAGATCGCTATGAAAATTTCAAAAATTTACTGTCAGGAAGTGAAATAGATATTAATATGATGGTCTTTTGTTGTGTCAACTTGACTAGGCCATGATTTTCAGTTATTAATCAAGCACTAATCTAGATGTTTCTATGAAAATATTTTTATATGTGATTATAATCAGTTATCAACTGAGTTTGAAAGGGAACATAATTCTAAATAATCTAGGTAATAATTAAATAATTTAATCTAAATAATCTAATAATCTAAATAATTCAGTCAGTATAAAGGACTTAAAATTAAACCTGAGGATCCCTGAAAAAAAGAAAATTCCATGTGTGAACTGAAATTTCAGCCTATGCTAGCCCTGCATGTTGGCCTGTCCTGTTGGTTTGGAGAATTGATTTGTCAGTACCCTGCCCACCATTGCATAAGCCAAATTCATGACTAAATCTCTAAATATATATCTTCTACTAGTTCTGATTATCTAGAACCTCTACATAGACAAAGAGGTAGTCATTAGAACAAAACAAGGGAATACTGCATGATCTCTAGAGTCCGGAAAGGTGTGAGGAATGTTTCAGAATCTCTTCTCACATCCATTTTGGTCTTTTCTTTCTTCCTTGCCCCTGTAAGGACCTTTTATGTTCTTCATATATAGTGTTCTTGATGTTATCCCACAATTCCTCTGGCCTCCAGTCATTAGTGTATAATGCATGAAATGTATTCTTCAGGTAGTTTTCTACATGCAGATGGAATATACTCAAGGTCATATGTTGACCCTCATGGACTTTAAAAAAATTCAGCTTCAACTTATACTAGCATATGAATAATTGATGACCTGTTATAAAACTGGCCCTTGTCTAATTTTGGTGAATGATATTGAACTTCCCCATCAACTCTTCCACAGATGATTCTAGTGTATTCCACCTGACTAGATCCATGAGTATAATCACCATTTATGTTGTTGAAGAAAAGCATTTGTAGTGAATAGGTTTTTGGTCTTGTAAAATAAAATAAACAAAAGATAAATGTATTTAAACAACCATCAGGTTTGTAAGATAAATGTATTCTAAAAAGTATAATCCTTTTAAAACCTGTGGAATTGCTATATATATTACATACTTCAGTTTAGAAATATGACTATGAAGATACTTCAGTTAGTAAATACATAAATAAAAAGCAAATCAAACTGGCCAATCTTTAAATCTTTTAAGGCTCAGCCAAAGGCTTCATCTGGTACTATCCAGCGGAAAGGTTGCCATCCTCAACAAGAGTTTCACAAATTATGGAGGGTGTTACAGTCAAGGACTGAGCACACCTGTACATAGCCTGGCCATGCTAGGACAATCCTAGTCCAAATGATTTCATTAAGTGGTATCCTTATTGAGGTGCACTCACTCAATTTCCTTCTCACACACCTCTGTTAAGACCACCTTACCTTGGACCTCAAGGTACTTTTTTCTGACTCAGTACTCAGTAATTTTCTATTCTTTTCTCTCCTGTTCTATTCCATAAATGACTAGACAAGTCCTAGTGTGGGGCTGTGGGTTAATGTGCTGGACTGCAAAGTCAGTTTGAATCTCAAGATTGGTGGTTCAAGCTCCCCAGTTATGCCTCAGAAATTCTATAAAGGGTCACTATGGGTCGGAACTGATTCAACAGCACTTAACAACACAGCATCAGTGAATTAATACCCCATCTGCTTGAATATATCTGACCCTCATTGAGGACCATTTTTCAAAGGAAAATGGAACATTAGAAAAGCCAGCAACCTTATTGTGACCTCCTGCTTATACTAGTCGCCTAAGTGAATACAACTTACTAATTAAAATATGTGTGACTTTTTGTGCTATTTGTTCATTTTGTCCACAGGGGCATTTAGCAACTGTTGATGTACACAAAATAAAAATAACTTGCCTTGACTTATATATCAAATTACCATCTAATGTCTTATCTCCATTTATTTTCAATTTTCTTGAATTTAACTATTCCCATTTTTTACATCCTTATCAGGAAAATTATCACTGTATACCTGAATTCTACTCTCTAATAAATTTTATTAATATACTATGGTGTATTTTAGAGTCCTGATATAGTGCTGTAGAATAAGCACTGAACTGTTAAACTGAAGCTTCTCTGTTTAAATCCACCAACCACTCCTCAGAAACCTTTCATAGCATCTCTGTGAATTGGAGTTGACACCACATCACTTAAATACATTTGTTTTTATCAGTGTTTGGGTACAGTGATTTTTTTTAAGTTACTTTTTAGAATTGAATTTGTAATTCTCCCAAAATTATTGGTCTTCCTCATTCTTTGCCAACCGCTTTGAATTTTGTCTTTAGGTAAATGTTGCCATTTTGATTTTGAATAGTTGACCATTCAAAAGTGTGCATAATATATATATGTGTATATACATATATATGTATATACACACACATATATATATATGTATATATATATTCCCTGGTTTACTGCAAATTGAAATACAAGGGTGAGTTCAGTTCTAGACCTTAAATTGTCCAAGGGTCATGGTATGGAGTTCCTCCAGTCGCTTTCTGTGCATTTAGACTCATATTTTTTATAACTTTGAGTTTCGTTCCATACCTTCTCACACTCTATCTAGAACATTTTAATAGGATCCATTTCTGAGGAGTTGATAGTGGTAGCTGGGCACCATCTAGTTTTCCTGGTCTCAGGGTTCATTAGTCCTATGGACTACTTGTTAACAAGTATCTTCAATTTTCATTACTCTTCTTTCCTCCACACAGAGAGAGACCAGTAGTTGCACCTTCACTGGCAATGTATGAGCTTTTAAGACACTAGTCACTAGTCACAAAAGTTGGATGTAGAGCATTGTTATAATTGACTATGTTATGCCAATCAACCATGTTGTCCCCAAAAACTGCTCATGAGCTCTCAAATGCAGCATCTCATTTCTTCAATATGTTTATTAATGTTTAAGAAGTCTTTCCAATTTACCCTTATATCCTTCATCATATTCATGGATATTTTTGGAGCAAAGGTAAATACCCATATGCAAATATTCTCTGTCAGACTTTTATAAATTTGTGGATATACTCCACTCTCCTTCCCACACCCATTTAATCTGTATATGTATCCATTTTTATTGTTGTTGTTGTTGTTGTTATGTGTCATCGAATATATACCAACTCACTGTGATCAATTGCACAGCAGAATGAGTCACTGCCCTGTGTCCAATGTAAATGGGGTTAATTTTATAGTGTATGGTAATATTTAAAGCCAGATTGATAAAAAATAGAGCCTAGGAGGTTATACTACCACTCATCTGTCTGTTTGTTATACTGTGGTAGTTTTCATGTTGCTGTACTTTTGGAATTTACGCCACCAGTATAAAACAGACAGGTCACCCATGGTAAACAGGTTTCAGCAGACCTTCCAAATTAAACCAACATAGGAAGAAGGAGAGGTGGATTATTTATGAATAATTAGCCACTGAAAATTTTATGAATAGCAGTGGAACATTGTCAGATAGAGTACCAGAAGATGGAAACTTTATGAAGAGCAATGGCCCATTGCCAGATATATTGCCAGAATATGAGACCCTATGGTTGAAAGATATTCAAAATATGACTGGGAAAGATCTGGCTTCTCAAAGTAGGGTTCACAATAATGATGTGAATGGAGCTACCCAGACCTTCATTTGTTGATGGGGCAACCTCAAAATGAGAAGAAACAGCTGAAAACACCCACTAATAATCAGAACATGAAATTATGAAATCTTTCATATTTTTGATAAATTATCAGGAGTAATCTGTCTCTCCAGAAGACATCATGCTTAGAAAAGTAGAGTGTCAGTGCTAAAGAGGAAGACCCTTAATAAGCTGTAATGGCATAGTGGCAGCTAAAAGGGGCTTAAAAATAGTAACAATTGTATGTCTCAAGAACAGTTTGGTTGTGCATATTGTTATGTTTGCCATTGTTGTTAGGTGCCATCTAGTTGGTACAGACTGATAGTGAACATAAGCACAGCAGAATGGAATAAACGTTATATCCTCTCCAGGGACTGGTCTCTCCTGATAATATGTTCCAAATGTGAGAGCCGAAGTCTGGCAATCCTGGCTTCCAAGGAGCCCTCTGGCTGTACTTCTTCCAATACAGATTTGTTTGCTCTGTTAGCAATCCATGGTATTTTCAATATTCTTGTCTGACACTATAACTCAAATGCATCAATTCTTCTACAGCCTTCCATATTCATTGTCCAACTTTCACATGCATTTGAGGCTATTGAAAATACCATAGCTTGGGGCCAAGCACACCTTAGTCCTCAAACTGACATCTTTGCTCTTTAACACTTTAAAGAGGTCTTGTGTAGAAGATTTGCCTTATGTAATACATAATTTTTATTATGTTCTGCATCCATGAGTGTTGATGGTTGAAATGAGAAAAATTAAGTCTTAGACAAATTCAATCTTTTCTCCATGTATATGAATGCTGATTATTGGTCCAGTGGTGAGGATATTTGTTTTCATTACATTAAGATTCAGGCCATTACAAGTGCTCTGGTCTTTGATCTTCTTCATTAAATATTTTAAGTCTCTTCATTTTCAGCAAGTAAGGTTGTGCCATCTGAAAATCACAGGTTGTTAATGAGTGTTCCTCTAATCCTGCTGCCATGTTTTTCTTCATATAATCCAGCTTCTTGGATTATTTGCTCAGCATAAAATTTGAAGAAGCATGGTGCAAGGATACAACCATGTTGCACAACTTTTTCTAATTTTAAACAATTTGGTGTTCCTTGTTCTGTTTGAACAATTGCCACTTGGTCTATGTATAGCTTCCTCATAACACAAAAAAGTGCTCTGGATTAGTCATTCTCCTCAAAGTGTTAATAGTTTGTCATGATACACACAACTGCATCCTTTTGCGTAGTCAATAAAGCACAGGTAAACATCTTTCTGGTATTCTCTGCTTTCAGCCAAGTTTCATCTGATGTTAGCAATGATATCCTTCATTCCATGCCCTCTTCTGAATTCAGCTTGAACCTCTGGAAGTTCTCTGCCAATGTATGGTTGTAGTCATTTTTGTTTTATTTTTAGCAAAATTTAACTTGTATACAATATTAGTGAAATATTTCAACTTTTATCCCATGAATTATCAGTGAGTTATTATTTGCCAATGCCTGCAAAGCACTTTGGACTTCTTCTTTTGGTATCATGGCTGTTGATCATATGCTACCTTTTGAAATAGTGGAACATCAATGGTTTCTTTTTGGTACAATAACTCTGTGTATTACTTCCATCTTATTTTGATGCATTCTGTTTTATGTTGACACGTCTTATTGTTGGGTTATTGTATTTTTGTGCCATGATGTTGGTTTCAACCCACAGAAACCTTGTAGAGTGATTGTGAGGAGAACCTGGTAGTTTTAAACAGTTTTCCTACAGGTCTGCACTTAATTCTTTTCTCTGCACTGCACCCTCTCTGTCAGTAAGTGTATCTAACTGATTATACATTTCATAACTTATGATTTTTAGCATTTTCTTTGGTACTATTTAACTCTGTTGACAATTTCTATTTCTGATGTTGACATGAATGTTCTCCATCTATATCACTGGAAATGTTGTTTTTTCATTTTAAAGATATCATTTTAAATACATATATAACAAATATGCCAATTGAATATTTTTCACATCTATAATTTGGTGTCACCAACTATATCAGTCATGGTGTACAACTCTCACCAATATCTGTTGCCAAATTTCTCATTCCTATAAAAATTATTATTTATTAGACAATGACTCACACTTTTCTCCTCCTTCCCATCTATCTGGTAACTATTAAATTTTATCTTTATATGTTGCTTTTCTAGTTATTTCACATAAGTGAGACAGCACAATATGTGTCCTTTTGTGATTGACTTGCTATACTCAGTATAATGTTTGAACTATTACTCAATCTAAAAGAAACATAAAATCACTGCATCCTTTATGCCATTTTTATCAGGATTACTGTTAAGTACTGCTCTTACAATTCCAATAACTCACTCATTTCTGAGTGTGTTTCAGATAACTATTGCTCTTCTGATCAAGGGTCACATTTTTAATGAAGTGGTTATTTTAAATCTTTTTTTATTTTACATCTTTCCTCTAGAACATATATACATAAACAAAAAAAGGGACTGAGATAAAATAGTTTTGCTTCTAAAAATGGCATGATTTCTTTATTAGAAAAATTTTATTCAAGAATAAAATTGAATAAACTAAGATTGTTGTTGTTGTTAGGTGTCTTGAGTCAGTACTGACTTATAGGGACCTTAAGCACAATAGAACGAAATCCTGCCTGGTCCTGAAAGATTTGCTACATTCATGTCATTAACTTCAACTGTACTTTGAGGAAGCAGCTCTTCCCCGGTAATATTCTGAGTGCCTTGCAACCTGAGGGGCTCATTTTCTGGCACTATATCAGACAGTGTTATGCTGCTATTCATCAAGTTTTCAGTTGCTAACCCTTCAGTGGTATGCCTCTCTTCATAGTCTTTCTTAGTCTGGAAGCCCCACTGAAACTTGTCCACGATATGAGACCCTGCTGTTAGTTAAAATACCAGTGATATAGCTATGAGAATCATAGTAACACATAAACCACCACAGTAGGATAAACTAATAGATTGTTGTTGTTGCTAAATGTTGTCAAGTCGATTCTAACTCATAGCAACAGTACCAATTTACTCTGTTGTTGTTAGCAGTCATCAGGCCAGTTCCCACTCACAGCAACACTGTATAGGGTTTCAAAGAAGTGACAGGTGAGTTTGAATGGCTGGTTCAAACTGACATTGTGGTCCAGTGCTTTCTACAGTGACACACTCAACTTACTCTATTTTATTGTTGTTGTTAAGTGCCATTGAGTTTATTCCGACCCATAGCAACACTGTATAGAGTTTCCAAGGAGAGGCTAGTGACCTTGAACCACCAACCTTGAAGTTCCAAGGACTTTGCAGTCTAGCGTATTAACCAACAGTACCACACCAGGACTCCAAATTTGCTCTAGCTCTCCCAAATTTTCTTGTGGGTTTCTTTTCTTTCATTTGCTTCACCCTTTCGAAATGTGGTTAAGCAATTTATGTGGTTAAAACACAATAATAGATGTTCTTTATAGGTGATTTGTTGTTGTTGTTAAGTACTATCGAGTTAGTTCTGACCCATAGCGACCCTATATAGGGTTTCCAAGGAGCAAATGGTGAGCTTGAACCACCAACCTTGCAGTTCAAACAGCTTTGCAGTCTGGCGCATTAACCCACAGCACCACACCAGGACTCCTATAGAATATTTCATAGGTTGCAAAATAGATGGTTGAGTGCAATACATGATTTATACAAAGATTTTCCCATTTACATGTGGTTTTATTTAAGTCATAAGGACTTTTATAATGCTTGAAGGTATATAACTTACAGTATTTGTGATCAGTTAAGAAATAATCAGTTTTTTTACAAGGTGAGTATACTCCTTTCAAAATTCCTAGTTCCAGAGCCCATGGACAAGGACATAGCCATGGAGGGCTAGAGCTGACAGTGAAGAATCTGGCTGTTATAAAGTGATGGGAGATGCACAAGAATGCCCAAACTTGTAGAAGTATTTATTCGAACTATCCTAGATGGCTTGATAATCAGAACTCGACTAGAGGAAGATAAAATAAACCTTTTCTGATAAAGGAAACAAGTGTAAAATGCTACAATTTGATGAACCTGACTTATACTTATGGATGTAATAGCTCAAAATACTGACAGGGAAGAAGTCCTCACATCAAGTATTAATCCTATTCCCTCTGGTTGATAGAGAGAGGCAACTTAAACATTGGTTAACTAAAATGGAGGGCGGGCTATAAAAGGTACAAAGTAACTGGCAGACAAGTTTTCAACAGGGAGTTTAATTTCAGAGTGTGTGGGGTAAGGTGGAATCCCCACTGAATAGTTTTCATCCTGTCTAGATGGTCTGATGAAGGGAGATGGGGATTAGATTCTTACCATTCAATAGTGAATCATTGTTACCATGACTAATTGTGACAGTCTACTGTAAAGGTAGAAGATTTGGAACAAAAAGGAGGAATTGGTTAATCTCACAGTCCAGGAACAGGACCACCCTAGGAACATCAAGGGAGAAGAGCACGAGCAGAACGTAGGACCCTATCCAGAGAAGCAGTGACACCAGAGATGGAGGCATAGCTGAGGAGATGGAGAGATAGAGCAGGTGAAGACCTCAGACTCATGGAAAGAGAAAGGCTATATGCTGGCAGCCAAGAGACAGTCTTGCAGAATGTGCTCTTTGGTTGTTTAAATGATTATATACTCTTGAGTGTTTTTGTGTACATCCCCCTCTACACACCAAAAAATAAACAGAGGGAATGGCAGCAAGCACTGTTGAATGATAATATACAGAGAAGATTGTAATCATTGCAATGAAATGATGAGTATAAAACCAATGTTCTCCCATGCAAACCATCACTCAATTCACAATAAAAACTTAAGAAAAATAAAAAAAGACAAAGAAGAAATAAGAGCCTTGACACAAGTAAAAACAAAACAAGCAAACAAACAAAAAGATCCTTGTATATTTTAATAATGAGCTCTGGTGGCATACTGGACTACAAATGGGGTGCTGACCACAAGGTCAATAGTTTAATTCCACAGCGGTTCCAGAGAAGACAGGTGAGGTTTTCTGCTCCCATAGAGATTTACAGATTCAGAAAGCCTACCCACGGTGGCCATAAGTTGGAACTGCCCTATACAGAAGAAGCATGATTATAATAAAAATAGTAAACTACAAATATAATAAACTAAATTATACTGATATGAAAAGTATAAGGAGTACAATAAAAGTGTGAAATAAATACGTTTATCATATAACTAACTCCCTTTGACATACATCTCTGAAGTTTTCATTAATGTGTTTATGTTTTCATAAAAAGGTTTTACACTGTCTGATTCAACATGTTCTAAAAAGGTAGCTAAAAAACTTGTTACAACTCTACCAATCCAACAGAATTGTTTTCTTCTTGCCAATAGTGTCTCATCTTGTTTGCATAAGTATTCTACTTCAATAGCTGTTCAAACACTGAAATGGATGCATTTGAATTTAAAGTCAAGGGACTTAATCTCCAAGCATTTAAAACGTCAGGATTTTTTCTTTTCTTTTCTTTTTTCCTTTTTATTTTTCATTTTTTAAGCTGAGTAGGTTTTAATTTCACAAGAGAATTAAATGGCTTTGAAAGTGATTTTTAAATCAACATGCTTCAATGCTTTCATAGGTTTAAGACACATTTTAAAGATATTTTGTTCAAATAAAGGATTTGTTATATTCTCAGATAAATCATTTAATAATCTCTTGCTTTTGAGCTTACTGCTGCTATAGCCAAGATGAGGTTAATTAATTAGGATTATTAAAGCTCAGATTAACACTTGGACCTGATTCACAAATCATTTGCTTGAGTATCTAAATTGCTCAGTAAATTTATTTTAAAAGTTTAATGCCACAATAAGAAAAAACTCAAGTTTTCCTTAGCTTGTTCTTTTTGTCTGTTTTTGTTTTTACTTGGTAAACCATAAGAAACAAAAAAGGAGGCTTCCATCTGGTTTCCCACCAGAAAAACTGTGTTAAACAATGTTTACTTTCAGCTAATCCTGAAGCTTGCTCTCAAGGCATTGTTTTTACATATAGTGAATTTTTTAAATACAATTGCATAAGTATCCTAAGGGCAAGTGTATATCTTCAAACAGGTATCACATTTCATGTTTAAAAGTAACACATGCATTCTGAAACATACTATTTTGACACAAATGATACATGCTTTCTGGCTTTGCTCAACATTCCATTCTCTTTGAAGTTATTTTTATATTGCACTAAGGTATGTTTTTTATACAACATGTAAAAAAATTGGTTTAGTGGTACTTATGAACATATCTCCCTAGGGGATGGAATTGTCAGAAAACAAATGTAGAATGAGATAAAATGATGCCAGTTTTCTAAGCGAATCAATCAATTAGAACTGTCATGTAGATACAGTTTTTGAGAAAAATTTTTCTACAGGTTGGAAACTGTAGATTTGTGGAAAGTAAACAAACCTTAAGTAATATTATTCTACACAAGTAGAATATGTAAAACTCCATTTCCAACATATATATCTATAGGCATATATATATTTTTAAAAAGCAACAACATCAAAATGAGAAGAGACTTTTTGAGCATTTGCAGAAACAAAAAAATAACAACAAAAACAAAATATAGAATTTTCTCAAAATGATTTGCAGAATATGGATTTTATTATTATAAGATGATCAGGAAAATGATGTTTCAAAATGTAATCAATGTTGGTCTGGGTGGAAGACCAAAATCATTAATTTACTAGTGCGATCAGTAGACATTTTCTATAAAAGGCAAGGTAAAGCATTTCAGAGTTTCAGACAATCTGGTCTTTCACAATTAGGCAATTCTCATATTATAATGCAAAAAAATGCAAAGACAATGGGAAAATAAATGAGTGTGACTGCTTCAAAAATGGCATAGGGCTATCTGATCTCTGGCTTTACAAAAGGGAAAAAGTAGAAACACCAGTCTAAGGTCAATTCCTATGAGACAAATGTCAGACATGCCTCTACCCTGCTACCCTAAATTTCTTCTACTCTATTCTTACATTAGTCATCCCTACCACAGTACTCTACTTCTCTGCTGAGTTTCACAACCCATTGCAATAGCCACAAAGAATTCACAGCAAAATATTCATAATTATGGGTTTTATTACAGAAGTTAATAGGATTCAGAATCAGAATTTTGAATCAGAAACAACTCAGGATACAGTGATTCTGCAAACAGGAGTGCCTCTTCTCAGCTTTCCTTTAGACATGCCCCTCTCTTGTCCCACTCCTCTGAGCCACACTGCTCTGCTCAGTCTGTCCTGCTCAGGCAAGTGTTACAAAGCTCCTTTATTGTTGTTGTTGAGTGCAGACCAGTTGGTTCCAACTCACAGCGACCCTGTATAGGGTTTACAAGGAGTAGCTGATGAGCTTGAATTGCCAACCTTGAGCTCAAACAGACTTTGAAGTCCAGAGCATAAAACCACAGTAGGACACCAAAGTTCCTTTAGTGCTGTCATTAAATACCCAAAGGGCATTCTCATCTTCACTCACTCAGTGTGCCTGAAAGCCCACTGCTCTTCCTACTGTGTTAACTATGCTGTTTCTGCATCTGCTATGCCCACTTCTCAGCCTCTTACTACACAACCCACAACTATTTGTATTTTTAAGAGGATCTTGGGGTCCAACCTATTGAAATGGTTGAACATAAACCATTTCCTTTTGACACAATGACTCTGTGTATTCCTTTCATCTTTTCTTGATGCTTTCTGCATCATTCAATAATTTGCCCAGAGAATCTTTTAATAATGAAAGTCGAGGCTTTAATATATTCTTCAGTTCCCCCAGCTTGAGAAATGCTGATGGTGTTCTTCCTTTTTGGTTTTGTAATTCCAAATCTTTGTATATTTTATTATAACATTTGGCTTTATCTTCTCGAGCTGATGGTTGATATTTTCTGTTCAGCTCTTGGACCTCTTCAATTCTTCCATTAGCTTTAGCATATCTATGCTGGAGAGCAAGTTTCAGAGTCTCTTCTGATATCCATTTTTACCTTTTCCTTCTTTCTTGTCTTCTTAATGACTTTTGCTCTCTTCACGTATGATGTTCTTGAAGTCATTCCACAACTCTTCCGGTCTTTGGTCTTTAGTGTTTAATGTATCAGATCAAAAGGAAATGGTTAATGTTCAACCATTTCAAGAGGTAACATATGAACAAGAGCCAATAATACTCAGGGAGGAAGTCCAAAGTTCATTGAAGGAATTGGCAAAGAACAGGGCACAGGAATTGATGGAATAAAAATTGAAATCTTTCAAGAAAGTGAAGCAGCACAAGAGGAACTCACTCATCTCTGCCAAGAAATTTGGAAGACAACTATCTGGCAGACTGATGGGAAGAGATC
>NW_006409090.1:412141-413385 GCF_000296735.1 Chrysochloris asiatica
GTTATCGATGGTGGTGGTGGTTATGTGCTGTGGAGTTAGAACCTAGTCATAACAACCCTGTACAGGGTTTCTGAGGCTGTAAATCTTTACAGGAGCTGAACGCCTCATCTTTCTCCTGCAGAACAGCTGGTAGTTTTGAACTGCTGACCTTAAGGTTCCCAGTCCAATTTGTAACCACTAGGCTACCAGATAGGTTTGTATTAATTGCTGCCATTATGTTGGTTGTTTTTTGTAGTGTTGCTGCTTTGTTTGTTCCATATGTTTTCCTTAGCTGGGTTCATGATTTTTATATTCTTTCTTGTGCATTCTTGTGCGTTTCCTCATAGTTTCATGTTTCCATGTTCTTTTTGGATTTTCATTTTCTTGGTGTATTGTGAGGTGTTAATTTTTTTGAGGTTACCTTATATTCAACTAGCTTTTCCCTCCATTTAGTTCAGTGTGTTTTGTCCTGTAATCTACCTGAGCCTCTCCCTGTCTGGATCGCTGATCCTACTTGTTTGTCTTCGTTTACATGGTAAATGTTTGATCATAGACTGACCTCCAGATTCTCTGAGTTTACTTCTGTTCTCGGCTCTTCCTTCTGTTGATTTAGTTCTGGGAGCTGCTGCAACGTATGTCAATGTCTGGTAGTTGTATGTTCTTGGTGTCTTTCAGTCCACAAAACTCATTTTAGCATGTTTTATAGCACAAGGTTGGCTTTGGGAAAATCCCTTAGTTTCTGTTTGTCCTGGAATGCTTTGAGTACACTGCTGTATTTGATTGATGACTTTGCTAGATCAAGGGATCTTGATTGACAGTGTTTTTCTTTTATGGTTTTATATATCTCTCCCCATTGCCTTCTTGCTTGCATCGTTTCTGCTGAGAGATCTGAGCTTAATCTCACTTGCTTGCTTTTGCATGTAACACTTATCTTTTTCATAGCTGCTCTGAGGATTTTCTCCTTATCTTTGATTTTGGAAAGCTTGATTATATGTCTTGGTGAAATTTTTGGGAGTTTATCCTCCTGGGGTTCGTTGAGCTTCTTGAAAGTTTATCTTTTCAAATTTCAAGATTTTGGAGAAATTTTCTTCCAGCAGTTCTTCAAGTAGTTCCTCTGAGGACTTGTGTGATTCTTCCTGTTCTAGAATGCCAATAATTATTAAATTAGTCTTCTTCATGTTGTCCAACATGAATCTTAGACCTTCTTCAGATTTTTTATCCTTTTTTTCTCTTTGCTTTTCTATCTTAGCGGTATTGAGAGATTT
>NW_006409090.1:414799-416065 GCF_000296735.1 Chrysochloris asiatica
TTACTTCTGCTTATAGTTCAACTGCTATAAGCCTTCAATCTTTTTAAATATACCTAGATATGTGGTTCAGAGTTTTGGAGCTATGACCTGAATGTGCTTGGTCTTGTATTCTGTGGTATTCCTGACCACGAACTTCATTGTACCTGTACCCTATCTGCCATCAAACCCTGCCTCCTAAGATCATCAGTTTTAAACTCAACAAATCATACAGTTTATTTCATCTCATGATTGTGATTCACTCTATGCTAAGACCATCATACCACTTATTCTTTGTGGTTCTTATTTCCATACCTTTTCCATCCCTTCCCATCTCTGTCCTTAGCTAAATGTTGCACTTTTTAACTGAAAGATTGACCATTCTATCATTCATAGGGACCATAGCTTACTACTATTGTTCCCCTATATACCTATTTACTATGTGTCTGAAAACTGGACTGATGATGATTTCCTTTCCAGACCTGAAGGGCAGTTGAAGGCCATAGTCTCAGATTACTCTAGTCTCTTTCTGATTAGTAAGCCTTGTCTTTTTTGTTGTTATTTTAATACATTTGTGTTTTGTTCCATATAATCTGGCACTCTATTTCAGAACTTATAAATTGTTACATTCAGAGCAGTGTATAGTGGTGGTAGGGCACTAGCTAGTTGTACTGGTCTCAGTGTAATGGAATCTGATGTTCACATGTTCCATTATTAACCTATTGGACTAATTGATCCCAAGACTCTTCAAGTCTCATCACTCTTCTTTTTTTCTGCACATGGAAAGACCAATAGATAGACCATTGCTGTTGTTGTCAAGTGCCATCGAGTTGGTTCTGACCCATAGCAACCCTGTATAGGGTTTCTGAGGAGCAGGTAGCGAGACTGAACTGCCGACCTTGCAGTACAAATGGCTTTCAATCTGGTGCATTAACCCAGAGTGCCACACCAGGACTCCATAGATGCACCAGAGATGATTGATAATGGGATTTAAAGAACCTTATTCACCATAGACTAAAGGTAATACAGAAATGGCTGCAAGCACATATTGACAGTGAACTTCCAGAGGTTCAAGCCAGATTCAGAAGAGGCTGTGCAACAAGGAATATCATTGCTGATGTCCGAAGGATCCTGGCGGAAACCAGAGAATATCAGAAAGATGTTTACCTATGCTTTTATGCAAAGGTTTTCAATTGTGTGGATCATGACAAGCTATGGACAACATTGAGAAGTATAAGTATTCCGGAACACTTAATTGTGCTCATGAGGAATCTGTACCTGGACCAAGAG
>NW_006409090.1:416945-429355 GCF_000296735.1 Chrysochloris asiatica
TCGCTATGAGTCGGTACCGACTCGAAGGCACCCAACAACATCAACAACAACAACAACTCATCATAGTGGGATGTAGTATATTGACTTGTTGACAGTTGCTGTTGTTGTTAGGTGCCAATGAGTTGGTGGTATTTACTCATAGCAACTTTATGCACAATAGAAGAAAACACTGCCCAGTCCTGCAACAACCTAGCCATCTTTGTTATGTTTCAGCCCATTGTTGATGCCACTGTGCCAATCTGTCTCATAGGGGATCTTCTTCTTCCATTCTGACCCTCCACTTTAACAAATATGATCTCCTTCTCTTAGACTGAAACCTCCTTGTAATGTGTCCAAAGTAAGAGAGACAATGGCTCTTGTTTTCCAAGGAAAATTCTGGTTGTACTTCTTCCAAAACAGATTTATTATTTTGACAACCCATGGTATGTTTAATATTTTTTTCCAACACCATAGCTCAAATGCTCCAATTCTTCTATGGTCTTCTTTATTCACTGTCCAAATTTCACATGCATATAAGGTTATTGAAAAAAATCATGGCTTGGGTCAGGTTCACTTTAGTTCTAAAACTGACATCTTGGTTCTTGAACATTTTAAATAGGTCTTGTGCAGAAGATTTGCCTAGTATAATACATTGCTTAATTTATTGACTGTTGTGTTCATGATTTGATAACTTCAATCATTTCTCCATTTATTGTGATCCTATTAATTGGTTCACTGCTGATGATTTTTGTTTTCTTTACATTGAGGTGCAACTCATACTGAAGGCTGTGGCCTCTGATCTTCATCAGTAAGTATTTTAAGTCCTCTTCACTTTCAGACAGCAAGTTTCCTTTATTTGCATATCACAGTTAGTTAATGCGTCTTCCACTAATCCTGATGCCATATTTTTCTTCATATAATCCAATTACTCGGATTATTTACTCAGCATACAGATTGAGTTAAGTATGGTGAAAGAATACAACACTATCTCACACCTTTACTGATTGTAAATCATTTTGTGTTCCCTTGTTCTGTTTAAAAAGTTGTCATTTTGTCTATGTACAGGTTCCTCATGAACACAATTAAGTTTTCCAGAATATTCGTTCCAGAATAATGTTGTGCATCGCTTTTCATGATCCACATAAATGGAATACTTTGGATAGTCAATAAAGCACAGGTAAACATCTTTCTGGTATTCTCTGTTTTCAACCAAGATCCATTTAACATCATCAATAATATACCTCTTTCCATGCCCCCTTCTGAATCCAGCATGCACCTCTGGAAGTTCTCTGTCGATGTATGTTTGCAGCTGTTTTTTGTATTCCCTTAAGAAAAAAATTTACTTGCATATGATATTAATGATATTGTCTTATGGTGTCTGAATTCCACTGGATCACTGTTCTTTGGAATGAGCACAAATATGGATCTCTATAAATTTGTCTTCCAAATTTCTCGGCAATGATAGGGGAGTGCCTCTAGTGCTGCATCAGTTTGTTGAAATATTTCAATTTGTATTCCATCAATTCCTGGTGCCTTGTTCTTTACCAATTCCTACAATGCACCTTTGACTTATTCCTTCAATATAATTTGTTCTTAATAATAAATAATATGCTACTTCTTGAATTGGTCAGACATTGAGCATTTCTTTTTGGTACAGTGACTCTGTGTATTTCCTCCATCTTCCTTTGAAGTGTATAACCATGTCTTCCTCCCAATTCCATCAGCTTGTGTCACTGTTCAAGCATCTCCTACAGTACATTATTGTTCCAATGTTGTATATATATATATATATATAACTAGTTGCCTCAATACCCTTTAACCAATATGCTTTCTCTTGTCTTCATCAATCTTCTGCCAACTTCCCTCTTCTTGTATATTGCCCTCAAACTCCTTGTATATTGCCCTCCCATCACCTGAGTTAGCATGTGTCTACCCTCTAGCAAGTGAATTACTCATCCTTGTCTTCTAGCTCTGCTAACCATCATAGGATGTTTATTTTAGTTTTAAAATCTTTTCTTGAGTGTTTACAAGAATAGTCTCAATCAATATATTGTCCATATGTAATTACCTTATTTCACTCAGTGTAATGTCCTCCAGGTTCATCCATGTTATGAGGTGTTTTGCCGGTTCACAGTTATTCTTCAGCATTACATAGTATTCCATTGTGTGTTTGCATCAAAATTTGTTTATCCATTCTTCCACTAATGGATATTTAGGTTGTCTCCATCTTTTTGCTATTGTGAATAGGACTGCAGTGAATATCGTTGTATATATATCTACTCATGGCATGGCTCTTATTGCTTCTGGAATATATTGTTGTTGTTGTTATGAAGTACTGTTGAGTAGATTCCAACACATAGCAACCCAGTATAGGGTTTCCGAGGAGCACCTGGTAAGCTTGAATGACTGACCTTTTAGTTCAAATGGCTTTGCAGTCTGGTGCATTAACCCACAGTGCCAGACCAGAAATCCTTTGGATACATATATCAAGTAGAGGCATTGCAGAGTCAAATAGTAATTCTTTTTCCATCTTTTTGTGGAAGCTCAATACCATTTTAAAGTCCCACCAGTAACGTAGGAGTGTTCCAGTAAAAGACTTCATTTTGTTTGGGTCCGTAATCATTGCTCCTGAAAGCATCAATCAAGAAGCCAAAGGGCATGTTTCTTTGGGCAAATCTACTGCAAATGATTTCTTTAAAGGGTTAGAGATCACAGTTTCCAGCTTGAGGTCTAAGGTATGTTTTACCCACACATCTTATTCATGTAAAAGTTAGACAATAAATGTGGAAGACTGAGGAGGAATCAAAGCTTTAGAATTATGATAATGATGAAGAATATGGAGAGCACTGTGTACTGCCAAAAGAACAAATAAATCTGTCTTGTAAAAAGTGTAATCAGAATGCTCAATAGAAGCAAGGATGTTAAAACTCTGTCTCTTTTATTTTGTACATATTTTCAGGAGGGACCATTCCCTGGAAAAAGTCGTCATGGTTGGTAAAGTGGAGGGTCAAAGACAAAGAGGAAAATCCCCAACAAAATGGACTGACAAATGTGGCAACAACAATAGATTTAAACATGATAACAATCTTGAGGATGGCACAGTACAGAGTGATATGTCTTTCTGTTGTTCATAGTTACTATGATTTGGAACAAACTGGAGAGCTCTTAACAATTATAATAGAAACTCAATAACAAAGCTAGTAAGAAGAAAAAATATTACCATATTTAAAAGTGTCTGCTAATCCTTTTTTTTTTTTTGAATGGTTGAAAATGTCACAGTATATTGAACATCATAAATGTAGAGATTCAAGTATCTCAGCAAAATGACACCAGAATAAATACAATAAAGAGCTAGGCCCACATGCATCAAAAGACAAATTGCTGAAAACCAAAAATAGAAAAAATATTTAAAGTGTTCAGAAAAAAATGATGTCTTAATACCAGAAGATAATGACTTCAATAATCACTGACTTTTCATCAGAAACTATGGAGGACACAAGATTTTACTTTCCACACCAGTACAAGAAGGATTTGTTTACATTCAAAAGAAGAGTGTCTTCGCACTATGCTTTTAGGAAATAAACTATAGGCAAACTTGAAAACTGGATCAGAAAAGCATAGCTTTTAGTTTTTCTAAGGAGCTCTGGTAGTGTAGTGGTTATGAGTTGGGCTGCTAACCTCAAGGTCAGCAGTTCGAAACTACCAGCATTTCCACTGGAGAAAGATGAGACTTTCTGCTCCTGTAAAGAGTCACAGCCTTGGAAACCCTATACAAGGTCATTATGAGTTGGAACCTATTCACGGCATATAACCAACA
Source organism: Chrysochloris asiatica (assembly GCF_000296735.1). Classification (NCBI taxonomy): domain Eukaryota; kingdom Metazoa; phylum Chordata; class Mammalia; order Afrosoricida; family Chrysochloridae; genus Chrysochloris; species Chrysochloris asiatica. The sequence goes on from NW_006409090.1 coordinate 420,742, forward strand.
ACCACCAACGATGAACACCTAGTTAACTTCCTTTCTTGAGAAAGGAATACATAAAGATTTCTTGTTATGTGTAATCTCTTTCTTAAAACATCTTGATTCTTTCAGGCTGAATTCACATAAAATTGGAAAAGGACCAAAAACAAGTGCACATATCAGCCTCTTTTGAGAGCTTACTGGGGAGACATAAAGTCAGACAGACTTAAACTTCAGCTTCAATTCAGCTCTGCTACTTATTAGCCTGACCTTGGGCAGGCTGTTATGCCTTCTGTTCCTCATCTGTGTTATGAGGATAAGAACACAGACAAAATGTCCTCAAAGCTATCTTCCTCTCTTTTTTTTCCAAACCCTGCTCTTAACCTCACCCTCACCTTCCAGTCCCACCTCTGTGCAGTTGACTCACAGTTTATATTTCCAAACCCACATGAGCAACTCTCTACTCTACATGATTTTCTTTAAAAGAACTTAAACACAACACTTCCAAAATCAAACTTGATGTTCCCCCAAACTTGGTCCTTTCTCAGTCTCCTGTCTAAGAGATGGCCTCCACTATCTGTGCAGATTACAAACCAAAACTCTGAGATTCCATCTTCATTCCTCCTATTCCATGCATTCTGCTTCTTTCCCAGTTCAAATTAAATTCAAACATGGCAAATTTTAACTCCCAAATAGCTCATGAGTCCATCCACTTCTATCCAGGTCTTCTGCCACCATCACTTTGGTCTACTTTACTATGATGCATTCCCATCTATCTGGTCTCCTTGCAATTATTCCAAATCCCCTACAGTCTTTCTTCTCTGCCCTACAGCCTACATCAAACCTATCTCTATTTTTCAGTGGCTTCTAAGTTTGTTTTGGTTGTTATGTATTATGGTTCCAAATAGAAAACAGAATGAAGCACTATCCAGTCCTGTACCAACCTCACAGTCTTGGCCATGTTTGAGGCCATCATTGCAGTCACTGACATATTACACCAATCCATCTCATTAAGGTGCTTTCTCATTTTTCACTGACTTTCTCCTTTACCAAGCATGATGTCCTTTTCCAGGGACTGGTCCCTCCTGATAACATGTGGGACAAAGTCTAGGTATCCTTTTGAGAAGCATTCTGGCTGTATTTCTTCCAAGAAAGACTTGTTTCTTCTTCGGTCAATATGGTACATCCAATATTCTTTACCAACATTATAATTCAAATTCATCAATTCTTCTTCAGTATTCTGTATTCATTGTCCAGCTTTTGCATGCATGTATTGTTGTTGCTGTTGTTTTTAAAATGTTTTATTGTGAATTATTTGAGTGTTTACACAGGAGAACATTAGCTTTACTTTCATTCTATCATATATTGTTTCATTGCCATGGTTACAATCCCCTCCATGCATCATCAGGGTATACCCTGCAAGCCTACCCCTACCCCCCGCCCCCCCCAGTCATCAGCACACAGTCCCTATCCCTCTCTGGGTCTAGAGTACCTAGCTGCTCCATTCTTTCCCTGTCATCATCTCTGTCTCCATCACCAGTGTCACTGCTTCTCTGGGTAGGGTCCTGCACTCCACTCTTCTCCCTTGATGGTCCCAGGGACCTCCACTCCTGGACTGCAAAATCAATCACTCCTCTCTCCCCTCCTTTTGCTGCACAATGTCTGCCTTTACATTTTTAACCCTCACAGTCAGTCCTAATAGCAATTATTCACTATTGTACCACAGGAGACCTATCCCCATATCCTTTAATCAGGTCTGCCCAGACAGATTGGACACTGCTCAGTGGAGATTCTACCTTCCTCCATGCCCTGTGGATCTAGGCTCCCTGTTGAAAGCTTGTAAGCCAGTCACTTCTTGCCTTTGTAGCTCCACCCCCACCCCATTTTGGATATCCAATGTCTAAGTTGCCCATCCCTGTCTATCCTGTGTAGTGAGGTGTTGAGAATGATCCTTGCTATAAAGATTTGTTCCCTGTTTTGAGCTACTGGATCCATAGGTGTAGATCAAGTTCATTAAATTGTATTATTGCTGTTTTTCCCTCACTTCACCTTATCGGTGACTCACGTGGTCACCAATCTGAGCGCATGTCTGCTCCTGTATTCCCCTTGAGTCTTAGTCTTGGCAGGGGATTTGCCCTGAGGGGGCCTAACCACTTGCCTTGATGTCTCCTGGGTGAGCAACTTGCTTGTTCTTGCAGTAATCTGTCCGTCTGCCATTTTTGTTTTGTATTTTTCCTATCAGTCTTTCTTTCAACAAACATCTTCTGTTCTTCTAGCCATTCCAGGTTGGTCTGCTTGTCTTTTCAAGTAGAAGTTTCCTACCTCAGAAGATTCTGGATGAGGTTCAGGATTTCACATATGGGCTTATGCAATGCAAAGGCTCCGCAGGAAGCCTCCTTCAATGGGCATGTTGTAGACCCATTTTAGGTATTCCAATCAGTTATAGGCAGAAGACAGACTTACAAGATTTCTATGGTGATATTTCTGGCTATTCCTTTCTCTCCCCTTCTAGTGCCTATTTATAATGGTATGCCAGGGAAACCAAGATTCAAAAGACAGACAAGCTTCTTAATATTATTTCTCCCCTTTTGCTCATTCCAACCATGTCACAATCCCTGTATCCCAGAGCCCTGTTTTTCCAAGGTTGTGCATACATCCTTATTTGCCTCTGTCCCGCTAAGCCCATGGAAACCTGTCTACTTGTTTTCCCATCAGCCTTATTCTTCCATTCCCCTCCCCCTTTTTGTGTCTTGTCCCCCTTTCCAGCACCCAAACTATCCTGTGGCTCCACTTTCCCCTCCCTCCCCTCACCCCACCCCCTGTATCCTCATAACCAGCAAAGAATCCCCCCTCCCCTGGCTTTAGTATGGGTTCTTTTTCCTAGTCTTTTACAATAGTGGTCCTATGCAGTATTTATCTTTTTGTGACTGACTAATTTCACTCAACATAATGTCTTCAACCACTAATCCCTTTTATAATAAGAAATGTAACCTTTATGTAACAAATAAAAATTTACCATTAAGAATAAACCATCTTTTCTATATCCACTAAACAAATATAGCAATAATTTCCACTTAATATTTCTGAAAGGCATAAGCAAATTTATCATCTTTCACTGTCATACAAATGTATATATCAAATTTCAAATATGATTAGCATAAAATTATTTTTCATTTGTATGGCATGTTAAAAACAGATCATTTAAGTTAAAATGTTTTGAGATTTTATATAATCCATATTTCCTCTTCCTTCTTTAATATTTTTAAGTAATCAGTTATTTTTTATAATATTTCTATTTTTTTCCCATAAGAATGAACAACTATTCTAAGGTAGCAACGCAGGAAAAATAAAACTTACACTTACATAACTCTTATTCTACACTAGCGTAGAATCAAAAGCAGATGTGAAAGGAATTAAATTCTCAAGGTCCCTTGTGAGCTTTTAACACTGGATATTCTTCAGGGAAGAAAACATTAATTCAGGTTTGCCTCTTTCAATTTCTGCTTCCATCATGAGGATATAAGGTTATGTTCTCTCATAAATCAATTTGCATAATGGTTCAGACTAAGGTTTGCAGGCTAAATTTTATGGCACCATGATAATCAGAAAAAAGTTCTAAAGGGATTAAGTAGGTGCCTAAATCGCTAGTTGCTGATGACATCAGGGATTTAAAAATTATAACAAGGAAGCTAGCTTCTTATCCTGTGTAGGCCTCCCACTTTCATTCAAGCTTTAATATCCACACTTACTCCAAAAAAGAAATTGTCTTTTTAATGTTACAAGATGTTAAAAGTGATGTGAAGTTTTAAAAGTCATTTACCTAAATTAACAGAAGTCAGAATGAACTAATCATCTAGTAAAAAACAAACAAACAAACAAACAAACAATTCAAATGTCTAAAATTTTGAACTCTGTATTTGTGAATTTTCTTTTTCCTAAAATAATATGTTGTCAGCATATAAAATGTGATATTATGGTATCTGTCAAAAATTAATTTATCTTTATTTATGTTTTATTGTTAAAGATAATATACACTAATTTAACCATTAATGGTTGTACAATTCAGTGACATTGATTCCAGTTTTTGAGTTGTGCAACTATTTTACCCTCTGGTAGCATAGTGGTTACGAATCGAGCTGCGAACCACAAGGTTAGCAGTTCGAAACTACCAGCTGTTCCACGGGAGAAAGATAAGGCTTTGGAAACCCTGTACAGGGTCGCTATGAGTCGGAACTGACTCCACGGCACATAACAACAACAACATCAACATAAACTCCCAGACTCCTGTTTCCTGTCTAAACTTTCAAGTTGTTGTTGTCAATTTGATCTCATATTAAAGAGCATGATGGTCAAGGCAGACATTCTTTCCTAATGAAGCTAAACTTTTTGGTTTTGGTTGAAGGCTTAAAGATTATCTAGGGGCAATAAATTCTAGAATAGTTTTGGTTGAAGGCTTAAAGATTATCTAGGGGCAATAAATTCTAGAGTTCTTCTACCCTCAATGAATCCAGAAAGTCTAGATTCCATGAATATTTGAATTTCATGTATCCATTTTACACCTTTGGGTCAGTATGTTTCTACAGAATCCAGTTGTTTGGTCTTATGAAAAAGGATGCAATTGCTCTTGAAGTCAATTAGCTATACATTTCATTTCCTCTGGACGAGTCTTGTAGAAAACAATTTGGTGGATCAAACCCCTCAACAACTCCTTGGAAACACTATACAGGGTTGCTATGAGCTATAGCTGACCAGATGGCACTTAACAACATACAAAGATGAAAGCATAAATAGCATATGAGGTGGTTTTCAATTCAATTTTTTTCATGATTATTTTGACATTTCATAAAAATTTTTGAATGAGATATTGCTTAACCAGAAAGATAAATAAAATCTTGACACATGTTACGTGAATGAAGTTACATCAAAACATTATTGTTTTTGTTGTTGCTGTTTAGTGCCGTCATGTTGGTGCCGACTCATTGCAATGCTGCATAGGATTTCCATGGAGGGACTAGTGAGTTTGAACCGCCAACCTTTAGGTTCAAATTGACCCTGCAGTCTAGTGCATTAACCACAGCACCACGTCATGACTCCAAGATATTACTGTAAGTGAAATAAATCTGTGATTTTTGTTTTTAGGGGCCGTCCATTGTTGTTAGGTCCCATTCTGTCTGTTCTGACACAGTGATTTTATGCAATAGCATCCATGCAATCATTTTTACATTTGAGCCCATTGTTGCTGCTGATGTGCCAATGTGGCTTAGGACCTGGTAGTGTTTCATTCTGTTGTGTAAAAGGTCATTATGAATTGGAACCTACTTAATGGCAACAACAGATTTACTTCACTAACCCTGATGTTTGAATGTAGCTTCACTCATGAGGTAGCATGTGTCAAGAATTTCTCTTTCTAGCTAAGCAGAAATAAATCTGTCTACACAGAAATAAAGCTACGGTTAGTGAAATAAATCAATCAAAATGACAGATAGTGTATGATCTCACTAAGAACAGTCAGATATATGGAGACCAAAGTTTATTAGTAGTTGCCAGGTTATTTTAATCCTGCATCAAGTTCATTTATGATAATGGAAAAATTGAATTAAAGATATGGATTAAATAGCCAATTTGATGTCAATAAGCAACTAGCCTGTAAAATCTTGAATTGACAAAAATCATATGGTAGATATATTTACAACTAAAAAAGAAAAGAGTTATTGAGACTGCTTATGTAAAATTTAAAAACTCAGGAGATTTTATTTTTTGGTTTGGTGACTTAGGGCCATTATTCATAAAATAGCTCAATTAAATTATCTTTTATAATCTGGGATTTGTTTGATTAAGTAACTAGGACATATTATAATATCACCAATCATAATCCTAAATATAGAGTATTAACTTACTTTATATTTGCTACTACCTAATTTGAGAAAATAATGTTAAACCCATACTAGAACTTTCTTAAATTCTAATTACATGGCTATATAGTTGGGAACATGGTGACTCCATAAAATAAGCACTGGACTGAGAAACACAAGGTCAGAACTTCGAGCCAACTAACTGCTTCCAGGGAGTAAGAGGAGGAATTCTGGTCCTTCAAATGTTTAAAATCTCAGACACCCTATACAGGGTCCCTATGAGTAGGAACCAACTCAACAGCAGACAACAACAATTGTATAGTCATGAGCTTCAAAATGTTTTTGGGAAAATGCCATTATCTTTAACATTATTTTCCCACAAACTTTTTGAAGTCCCCTTATATATACATTACAGTAGTTCATAAAGTATTACTACAGGGTTAGAGAAATCATTAGTAAACCAAAAGATCAAAATCAGGAGCTATAATTTCTCTACATGCCCTTTACCTATATCTACACATTCCTGGTGTGGTAATGTAGAATAAGTGCACGACCACAAGTTTGGTTTGAACCATAGGATGGTGGTTCAAACTCACTAGCCACTCCTTGGGAACCCTATACATGGTCTCTGTGAATCATAATCAACTCAATGGTACTAACAACAACATACTGCTGAAGGCAGTGTTTCTAGCTCTCTAACCCTTCTCTGAATATTTCTGTGCTTTTTGATTTACACTTTGTCATAATGAGAGTTTTGAAACAGGGACTCTGAGAAATGAGGATGCTGAAAATGTTTTAGCTTAGCTTAAAGTGGAGTAGAACCCAAATTGCCATCTTTCAATAATGCGTATAGTTAAAATTTAGCACCCTTCCTAGATACATTCCATAATTAACCACTCCTTTTCAATCTCCAAAGCAGAATTTGTGGTTCAAATGAGGGGAAAGTTGAACTCTCCTTTAGGGAACAAAGGCAAAATCAACAAACAGGAATGGCTGAAAAATCACTATGTTCAGAATGCTATAACCAATAGCTACTAATGTAACCACCTTAACTTTTTGTTCCTAAGCACAGTCCAGTTGGTTCTGACTCACATTAACCCTGCATAGGATTTCTGGGAGTGAATTGTGAGTTTGAACTGTACACCTTGCACTTCATATTGATCTTCAGGTTGAGTGCCTATCCTATGGTGCCATATCAGGACTCTTCATTGTAACTACTAAAATAGAAAAACAAAACAACAATGTCTACCACAATTTCACAGTTCTCTTCCCCCTTAAAAGCCCTAGGCTGCCCTCCAGTTGGGGAAACAAATATGGGATATTCTGGCTCCTCTGGCTTTATGTGTGGTGATAGTATGCTATAGAGTAGATTCTGACTCATATCAATTTTGCACAGAGTTTCCGAGGTTGTAAATCTTTTGTTATTGTTGTTGCTAGGTGCCATTGAGTCAGTACTGACCCATAGTGACCTTATGCATAGCAGAACAAAACACTGCCCGATCCTGGGTCAACCTCACTACTGTTGCCACACTTTAGTCCATCGACACTGCCACTTGGCCAATCCATCTCATTGGGGGTCTTCCTCTTTTTCTCTGACCCTCAACCTTACAGGACATAATATCCTTCTCCAACGACTGGTCCCTCCTGACAATATGACTGAAATATGAGACACGAAGTTTGGCCATCTTGGCCTCAAAGGAGCACTCTGGCTGCACTTCTTCCAACACAGATCTGTTGATTTTATGGGAGCAGAAAACCTTATCTTTCTTCCACAAAAAAGCTTGGAGTTTCAAGCTGCTAACCTTGATGTTAACAGCCCATCTCTAACCATGACAGGACCAGAGCTTCTTAATGTGTATTGATAGATAATAAACGGTTTGTTTTTTAAGCCTAGTTTCTTAGTATTGACAAATTTAGCAACAAGTGAATAAGTTACAGATTTGGCATCTTCAAATGACTCAGTTTTTGTTCCATTTAAATCTTCTTTGTGTTTAGGAAACAAAAACAGAAGTCTGTAGTAATAACCCTGTAGTAATACTTTATGAACTACTGTAATGTATATATAAGGGTACTTCAAAAAGTTTGTGGGAAACAAAAACAGATGAAGGCTGTAGGTTGGATGGGGTTAGGTGTCCAGTGAAAGTTTCATAGGACTGCCCTTGCTACCCAAGAAGAATGAGCCAGTGTATTTTTGACAATGAAAAAAAAAAAAAAAAAAGTAATTCCTTGGAACAAATTTCCTGGCCTTTTGTTCACCCATACAATTTTCTGTTTCCCTAAAACTTCTTTATAAGTCTCTGTGATTGTCCTGGATCCGTGGAGAAAATCTATCAAGATTACCTCTATGGATCTCCCTGCACCACCAAAAAACACAATAACTTTTGAGCTGATCTCTCTGACTCAAATTTAATTTAATTTTACTCCAGCCATTCACTGATGGAACAGACATGCTTAAAAATTTTTTGATTGGCATAAACTCTTTTATTTATGAACAGGAACCCCAGTAAAAATACTTTTATTCTTATCCTATTGTGAATATGTGTTATATATGAGTGTATCACCAATTAAACAATTACTTTTAATTTAAGTGTTGATATTAGAAAAAAATTGAAATGTGCTCTCATCATAATATTTGTTGCATCACATTAGACACTTTTAGAAATTAAATGCATTCATGAATGTCAGATTGGAATTTATTTTACATTTATATTAAATAATAACATCTTGTCTTAAATTCTTACAACTAACAACAATTCAAAATTTAAAGATGCTACAATTCCCAGTTCCTG
>NW_006409090.1:430680-432196 GCF_000296735.1 Chrysochloris asiatica
CCAGAATGCTTTCTGGAGGCCAGGATGGCCAAACCTAATCACTAATACTTTGGACATATTGTCAGGAAGAACCAGTCTCTGGAGAAGGATATCATGTTGTGTAAGGTGGAGGGTCAAGGAAAAAGAGACAGACCCCCCAGTGAGATGGATTGGCAAAGTTGCAGTATCAATAGGCTCAAGCGTGGCAACAATTGTGAGGTTGTCCCAGGGCTGGGCAATGTTTTGTTCTGCTGTGCATAGGGTCGCTATGAGTCAATACCAACTTGATGGCACCTAATAACAACAACTGGGTATTTTATGTGAGAATACTGCAGTAAAACCACATGTAATAGACGATATATAATTCCTTTTGGAACAAATACTTACATGTGCAGCTATTAACTGAAACAGTAGTGGCTTAAACCCACCTAGTGGCTATAGTGAAGAAAGAACTAACAATTTATTCTAACAATGATTGCAAAGAAAAATGTTACAGCCTATGGAATAGAACACAGATTATTGGAAGTTATACTGTGTAAAAGGAATTTTCTATGAGTAGAAACAGAATCCTTGGCGTGTAACTGCCATAACCTTCCTCTAGAGACAATTTATATTGTTTCTAGATACTTGAAATGGAACACAAACACACCTAGAAATTTATAATCCATTTTGCTATTTTAGCTGGGCCTCTACTTTTACAACTGCTCTATTTCTTCTCCTCTCTATTCCTGAATAATAAACTCAAGTGTACAGAATTTTCTATTGGCTCATATTATTGGGAAGTCTTTGTGTAGTGCTAAGGGATAATTCACTGGACCAGAAAATCAGTTTAAACCACAAAGTCAGTGGTTCACATTCACCAGTTACTCCTCAAAAACTCTATCCAAGGTTTCCATGAGTAGGAACTGACTGGACAGCACTTACCAACAGCAGCAGTGACAATATATTATCAGGCAATATTTTTGCTATTAACAGGTGCTCTATGAAAGACAAAAAACAAAAACAAAAACCAAGAGCATAGAATCCAGACTTGGTTCCCTGGATTTCCATTATTTTCTGTAACTTGCTTTCTAATATCATGAAGCAGTTGCTAAATCATCTCCTAAAATGTAATAGCTTATCTTAAAGGGATTTCAGTTTAAATCATCTGCATTAATCAAAAGTGAAAAGTCTATACCAGGTTTTTTTTTATTTCTTTGTTCTTTCACAAGCAAAAATAAAAGAATTTTATTACATTAAAAAAAATCTTATAATTGTTGTTAGGTGCCATTGAGTTGGTTCCAATTCATAATTTATCAAGGTAGAACACAAGAAAATACTGCCTATCGTGCCCCATCCTCAGAATACATATTATGTTTAAGATCATTTTTGCAACCACTATGTCAGTCAGTTTCATTAAGGGGACTCATCTTTGTCAATGACCCTCTAAGAAGGACTTGTGCCTCCTGATAACATAGCCAAAGTACATGAGATGAAGTGTCACTATGATTGTTTTATTATTTTAATTAATTAATTAATTAATTAATATAATGTTTTA
>NW_006409090.1:434830-435436 GCF_000296735.1 Chrysochloris asiatica
CTGTCTTTATTTTGATTTTGGAGAGCTTGATTATTATATGTCTTGGTGATTGTCTTTTAGGGTCTATCCATCCTGGAGTTCATCGAGATTCTTGAATGGTTATCTTTTCACTTTTCAGGATGTTAGGAAAATTTTCTTTGAGAAACTCTTCAACTATCTCCTCTGTGGGCTTTTGTGATTGTTCCTGTTCTGGAATGCTAATAATTATTATGTTATCCAACATGAATCTTAGGCCTTCTTCAGATTTTTTAAATCCTTTTTTGTGTTTGTTCTTATGTCTTAGTAGTGTTGAGAGATTTATTTTCTAGCTCACTAGTTTTGGCTTCTATGTCTTCAATTCTATTCCTTTGGCCTTTCAGTGTATTGTCCATTTCTGATATTCTATTATTAATGATTTGGACCTCTTTCTGTAGGCTTTGAATTGTTTCCAAGACTGTATCTATCTTATATGATTGTTCCTGTAGTGCTTTCCTGACTTCTTCCTTATTTTTCTTAACTCCTTTGTATAGTTTTTTGATACATTTTATAATCATTTTTAGGAATTCCTTCTCAGGCATTTCCAAAGCCTGCCCATCTTCCAGTATGGAGTGTAGGTCTACTTCCAGC
>NW_006409090.1:436489-438153 GCF_000296735.1 Chrysochloris asiatica
AAGTATCTTTAAAAAGATTTGTCTAATGCAATACTTTCTTTGATTTATTGAAAATTGCTCCCATGAGTGTTGATTGTGGATGCAAATAAAAGTGAATCCTAGACAAATTCAATATTTTCTCATTTTTTCATGATTTGGGATATTGGTCTAGTTGTGAGGATTTTGTTTTGTTTTACTTTAAGTGGTAATCTACTTTGAAGGATGTATCATTTGATCTTCATCAGTAAGTGCTGTAAGTACTGGTCAATATCAGCATGCATGTTTGTATCATCTGCGTATTGCACACTGTTAATGGCTCTTCCTCCAATCCTGATTGTTTTTCATCTAACACACTGTCTCAGATTATTTGCTCAGCATACAAATTGAATAAGTATAATGAAAGGATACAACCATGAAACACACTTTTCCTGATTTTAAGTCATTGTGTATCCCCTTGTTCTGCTCTAACTACTGCCTTTTGGTCTACTCACAGGTTCCCCATGAGCATAATTAAATGTTCAAGAATACCTGCTCTTTACAATTTTACTCATAATTGGTTAGAACTATAATTGAATGCCTTTGCATAATCAATAAAACACAAGTAAACATCTTTCCAGTATTATTTACTTTCTGCTAAAAAAACATCTAGGCGCCAGGCTAGCTCAGTCAGTAGAACATGAGACTCCTAATCTCAGAGTGCTGGGTTCCAGCACCATGTTGGGTGATTAGTGTTTGGACTCCTGGTGTGCCAGTGTAGGATAAGCACTCTACAGCATGGTCAGTTTGAATTGCTAGGTCAGCAGTTCAAACTCACCAGCTGCTCCTTGGAGACCCTATACAGGTTCGCTGCGAGTTGGAACTGACTGGGAAGCACCTAATAGCAACAACAGCAAAAATCCATCTTACATCAGCAATGATTGATATGCTTCCAGGTCCTCTTCTGAATCCAGCTTGAATTTATGGAAGCTCTCTATAGATATACTGTTATAACTGTTTTTAAATTATCTTCAGCAATATTTTACCTGTATATGATAATAAATGAAATTGTTTGATAATTTCTATGTTATATTGGTTCACTCCTATTTGGAATGGTCACAAATGTGAATTTCTTCCTGTTGGTTGCCCAATAGCTGTCTTCCAAATTTCTTAGCAGAATATGGTTAGGGTTTTCAAAGGTGTATCAGCTTTTTGAAGCATTTCATTTGGTATTCCCTCAATTCTTAGATATTGTTTTCTGATAATGCCTTTGATGTAGCTTGAAATACTCCCTTAAATACAATTGGTTCTTAATCACAGATTACCTTTGAAATGATTGAAGGTCAACTAATTCTCTTTGGTACAGTGACTGTGTGTACGCTGTACATTTTTTAAAAAATTGCCTTTAACAAACAGAACTGTATTCTGTCATAATTTAGAAAGCTAGAAGTCTGAATTCATAATGCTGTCTCTGAGGAAATTTCACTGTCTACTTTCAGGATCTCTAGGTACAGTATTTCTTAGATATCTCCATTGTTTTGACATAAATCTTTCTGTGGGTTCAGGAACTTCACAGTGGAGCATCTCCCAGTCCAAAGTATGCATTCCACTTCTGGATCTTCTTTTTGGTATTGCTGTTGTTAAGTACCAAAGAGTCGGTTCCAACTCATAGTGACCCGGCACAGGGTTTCCGAAGCTGTAAATCTTTA
>NW_006409090.1:438658-439212 GCF_000296735.1 Chrysochloris asiatica
CCATTAATCCTCTTATTGTTTATTACATCAGATCACATCATGGGGAACCATGGCATAAATAACTGCCACATTATGTAATTACATAACTGCAAAGCTTCTGAAAATCATGGTCAAGCCAAACTCACACATATTTTAGGAGGGCAAAATTCAATCCATGACATTCCACAATTTTACCTCCCAAACTCCATGCCCTTGTCACATTTAAAATTCTTTCACTGCATTATGTTATTGTTGTTGTTAAGTGCCGATGAGTCAGTTCTGACCCATAGAGACCCTGAACAGGGTTTCCAAGGCTGTAAATCTTTATGGGAGCAGAAAGCCTCCTCTTTCTCCCATGAAGCAGCTGGTAGTTTTGAACTGCTGACCTTCAGGTTTGCAGCCTGCTTTGTAACCACTACACTTCTTCCAAGACTAAATTATAAGCTGGGGAAAATATTATTCTGTCGGGGACCCACCTCAACATAGGGGTTCAGTTCACGAGGAGAGGATACCTGACGGCGATTGCAATATATCAAGAATACACAGAAGGAGACAAAGAGAGAGACAAAGAGACA
>NW_006409090.1:454937-455460 GCF_000296735.1 Chrysochloris asiatica
GTTTTGGAAGAAGTGCAGCCAGAGTGCTCCTTAGAGGCCAAGATGGCCAAATTTCGTCTCTTATACTTTGGACATATTGTCAGGAGGGACAAGTCGCTGGAGAAGGATATCATGTTTGATAATGTGGAGGGTCAGAGAAAAAGAGGAAGACCCCTAACGATATGGAATGGCCAAGTGACAGCATCGATGGGCTCAACCTTGGCAACTGTAGTGAGTTTGGCCCAGGATCGGGCAGTGTTTCGTTCTGCTGTGCTTAAGGTTGCTATGGGTCGGTACCAGCTCGATGGCACCTAACAACAAAAACAACAAATGTCCTCAAAGTTCATACATGTTATATTGTCGCTTGCAGCATTCTTTTTATCTTTCAAGGTAGCATAATATTCCATTGTGTGTATGTATAAAAGTTCTTTCTATAATTCTACTAATGTTGTCTTTATATATCTTGGTGCTCTTTCATTGGGTGTGTAGATATTTATTATGGTTATATGCTCTTGCTCAATTGACCCTTTAATTATGAGATAGT
>NW_006409090.1:458525-459390 GCF_000296735.1 Chrysochloris asiatica
GGCAGAGGGGACAGGGCACATCGTGATCAATTCAGAAATCACTGTGCATTCCGTCCACAGTCAGGTTTCTCCACTGGTGGGAAACTGATGCCCCCCACCTTATAATAGATCCAAAACTCTGGAACTGCTCCAGGAAAGTACCTTTACTCCATTGTATTTTCAATAACCTAATATTTATGTCAAAGTTGGGCATTAATAAGAAGGACTTGAGAAAAGTTGATTCATTTGAGTTAAGGTGTTGGAGTAGAATACTGAAAGTACTGTGGATTGCCAAGAAAACAAACAAATTTGTGTTAAAAGAAGTACAGCTAGAACACTCCTTAGAAGCCAGGAGACCAAAATTTTGTCTCTCATACTTTAGACATATTATCATGAGGGATCAGCTTCTGGAGAAAGACATCATGCTTTGAAAAGTGCATGGCCAGTGAAACACAGGAAGCCCCCTATAGTGATATATTAGCATACTGGCAACAACAGTTGTGAAGATAGTTCAAGACTCTGGCAGGTTTACATTCTGTTTTGTATAATGTTTCTATGATCTACTTTATGTACTCAAATGCTATAATTTAGATGAACTGACAATTCCTTGAAGGACACATATACCCATAACTCAAGAAAGAGAAACTGATGGCATGAATATACATTTAGTTGTTAAAGTGAAATGGGTAAATATAAATAAGCTTCTTAAAAAGGAAACAGAAGTTATAGATTATCTTCATGGTAAGTTTTACCAAATTTTTATGGAAAAAAATGATAGACTTTTTTCCTATTAACATTTTAGAATACAGAAGTGAAGCACATCCTATCTAATTGTGTTAGATCAACCTAAGTATTTGCCCAACTGATTCGAGAGTTTTTGTCATTG
>NW_006409090.1:460545-461567 GCF_000296735.1 Chrysochloris asiatica
CCTGTCCTAGAGAAATTCATCAGGGCCAAAATATTGGTTGGAAATACAAAGAGTAAGACTTGTTGTTGTTGTTAAGTGCCATCAAGTCAGTTCTGACTCATAATGACCCTCTATAGGGTTTCTTAGGAGCAACTGGTGAGCTTGAACAGCTGATCTTGTGAGTCCAAACAACCTTGCAGTACATGTATTAACCCACAATACCAAACAAGGACTAAGACTGGAAGACCCATATTAAATAATTTACTACACCACAAACAAATATAGCAACTATATTGATAAATGCCAAAACAAAAAAAGCCATCATGCAAAAAATAATTTAATAAGTGAATGGATTAATAACTGTGGAATAAGCACATAATGGAATAGTATTCAGCAGTGTATAAAATGAATACCATGTAACAAATAAAGACACAAATGAACCCAAAGTATGTAAGACAAAGAAGTGAGCTGAAAGACTAAAAATATATCTGAATAGATTAGATTTAATAATGAAACAAATTTTATGATTTTAATTATGTGACATTCTGAAAAAGGCAAAACTCTTAAAACAAAACAAAAAAAGTATGGCTCACAAAGGGAAAGGTATGACTAGCTAACACATGAGATTTTTTTTATAGGGATGAAGTTATTTTTATGGTGGTGAAAGTATTTTTTATGGTGGCGAAAGACTTTTTATGGTATAGCATTGAATACATGACATTATATGTTTGCTAAAGCTGATTGAGCATTACAAAACATTGTTGTTGTTAGGTGCCTTCCAGTCGGTACAGACTTATAGCAAACCTATGCACAACAGACCGAAACACTGCCTGATCCTAGACCAATCTCACAATTGTTGCCACTCTTGAGCCCATTGATGCTGCCACTTTGCCAATCTATCTCACTGGGGTGTACTCTTTTTCTCTGACCCTCCACATTACCAAACATGATATCCTTCTCCAGCGAATGATCCCTCCTGACAATATGTCCAAAGTATAAGAGATGAAGTTTGACCATCCTGGCCTCCAAGGAGCACTCTGGCT
>NW_006409090.1:463617-464178 GCF_000296735.1 Chrysochloris asiatica
TGGACTTGTTTTCATTTTCTTCAGCTTCAGTTTGTATTCCATCTGGCCAGGTCCAAGTGTATAGTTGTCTCTTATGCTGTCTATAAAAAAGTATTTGAAATGAACAAATCATTAATTTTGCTGAGTTCTATCATGCAATCTCCAGCATCATTTCTTTCACCAAAGCCATATTTTCCAAACACAGATCCTTCCTCTTTCTTCCCAACCTTTGCATTATAATCACCTGTAATGATCATCTGTCAGTTTGCCATACTGTGGTGGCTTTAAGATTCTGTGATTCCGCATACTATGTCACCAGTATTTTAAAAACCAGCAGGGTCACCTATGGTGGACAGGTTTCAGATGAGCTCTAGACAAAGTCAAACTAGGAAGAAGGAGTGACAAACTACTTCTGAATATTTAGTCACTGTAAACCTTATGAATAGCAGAGAAACACTTTCAGACATAGTGCTGGAAAATGAGCCCCTCAGGTTGGAAGGCACGCAAAATGTGACTGGGGAAGAGCTGCCTCCTCAAAGTAGAGTTGACTGTGATGACGCGAATAGAGTAAAGCCCATGCTA
>NW_006409090.1:465886-471128 GCF_000296735.1 Chrysochloris asiatica
TGAGGAATGAGAGAATAATTTATTGGAAAATATTCCAAATAGGTCTCTTTTCCCCACCCTTCTTCCTTTACCCCATCCTTCTTCTCCCATCAGACTGCCAGACCACAGAGACCCTCTTGCCTTCCCACTTGTCCCTATTTTTCCACCTCATCCCCATCTTCAGCCCTTTCCCTTTCAGCTAGCTCTCCTTTTCCCCTTCAGTGGCCTTGCACCTGCAATTCTTGGCTTTCACCCCACCATTGACTAAAGACTTAAAGACCCAAAGTCCAGCTCCCTAGAACACTGGTGTGATTAAAAATGGATTAAAAGTCACTATCCGACTACTTATGTATGGAAAGGAGAAAAGGTAAAGATGATGTACGAAAAGAGTGGTGCATGTATCCAACATCTCAGAAGGAAATTGTCCTGAGAGAATTATCACTTAGCTGGACCCATTAATGCCATCTTTAAAGCCTTTGCTATGAGCATTGACAAACTGATGACTAATCCCACAGCTGAGGCCATTGTTACTGCTAGTCTGTATGGCTCTCTCATTGGGAAAGGTGGTTGCAAGATTAAGGAAATGAGAGAAAGTACAGGCACTCAGGTCTAGGTGGTAGGGGATATGCTTCCCAACTCTCCAGAGCAGGACATCATGATTACTAGCATTCCGCAATCTGTTAATGAGTGTGTCATACAAATCTGCGTGGTCTTTTTGGAGACTCTCTCCTAGTCCCCACCAAAGGACATAACCATCCCAAGCCATCCAGTTTTCCAGTCATCTTTGCAGGTGGTCAGAAGTGATACAGCTCAGACCGTGACAGTGTGAACTTTCCACACATCATCGCATCCATGTGCCTCAATCCTGACCTGGAGGGACCACCTCTAGTGGCCTATACCATTCAAGGACAGTATGCCATTCCACAGCCAGATTTGACCAAGCTGCACCAGTTGCACATATTGGCAATGCAACAGTCTCATTTTCTTATGGTGCATGGGAAATCCAGATTCAGTATAGGTTTGGATGCATCTGCTCAGACTATTTCTCATGAACTCCCCATTCCAAATGATTTGATTGGCACCAAAATCCATGAGATCTGTCACATGTCTGGGGTGCAGATCAAAATTGCGAATACAATGGAAGGATATATTGATAGACAGGTTACCATCACTGGATCTGTTGCCAGCATTGATATTTTTAAGTGCCATTTGGTTCCGACCCATAGCAAACCTCTATAAGCTTTCCAAGGACTGGATGATGAGCTCAGACCACTGACCTTTCTGTTCAAATAGATCTTGCAGCCCAGCACATTAACCCACAGCACATACCAGGACTCTATAGTTTGGCTCAATATCTAATCAATATCAGGCTTTCCTTGGAAACGGTTGGCATGGGGAGCAACTACAACAGTGCATCCACAAACCCCTTCTGCCGTTCATCAACACCCACAATTCAACTCTGTAGTTTCTGAGCAGTCAGCGATTCCAGGTTTTAAATAGTTTGTACATTTTCAGTTTATACATTTTATCATCCACTCATGAGTTTTAAGTTAAAGCGTTTTCAATTCCTTTCTCTCGTTGTTAATGCTGAGATCCATATTTTGTTTTATAAAGCTTCTCCCTGTTTTTTATTGTTTCTTTTTGGCTCATGAATTTTGTTTTTGGTCATAGATATGTAATAGTGGAATATTAATACATTTCAGTACTTATGTAATGTCAGGAATTTTTAAAAATTAAAAGATGGACTCTAGCTTTTCCTTTGTGAATATGAAATCAACAAAATTCTGAGTAACATATGCATATACTTAGTCCTCATGGATGTGAGAGTAACTCATCTGTTGTTTAGTATGGTAACTTTTCATCCAAAGAGTGTAATTCATAAGAGAGGGATTACAGTATATACTAACCAGTAGTATCAGTGTTACAGTATATGTTGTTGTTAAGTGCTGTGGGTCTATATAGCGACTCTGTGACTCTGTGTAGGGTTTCTGAAGAGTGACTGGTGGGTTTGAACTGCCTACCTTGTGGTTCAAACTGACATGGAGGTCTAGAGGTTTTATATATATATATATATTGTGTGTGTGCCTTTGAGTTATGGTGTTGGAGGAGAATATTGAAAGTGCCATGGGCTCCCAAAAGAACCAATAGATCCATTTTGGAAGAAGTGCAGCCAGAGTGCTCTTTAGAGGCCAAGATGGCTAAACTTCGTCTCTCATACTTTGGACATATTGTCAGGAGGGACCAGTCTCTGGAGAAGGATATCATGTTTGGTAGTGTGGAGGGTCAGAGAAAAAGAGGACGTCCCCCAA
Source organism: Chrysochloris asiatica (assembly GCF_000296735.1). Lineage (NCBI taxonomy): Eukaryota > Metazoa > Chordata > Mammalia > Afrosoricida > Chrysochloridae > Chrysochloris > Chrysochloris asiatica. The sequence goes on from NW_006409090.1 coordinate 468,175, forward strand.
GAGATGGATTGGCCAAGTGGCAGCATCGATGGACTCCAGCGTGGCAACAGTAGTGAGGTTGGCCCAGGATCAGGCAGTGTTTTGTTCTGCTGTGTATAAGGTCACTATGAGTCAGTACTGACTTGATGGCACCTAACAACAACAACAACAACATATATAAGTATATGCATATGCTGTTAAGTGTCATCAAGTCGTGTGTTTGAAGTCCAAAGCTTATATTACAAGACCACACCATTATTCTCTGTATGTATTAGTGTTCTTAAGTATCGTTGAGTCGGTTCTGACCTGTAGCAACTCTGTAGAGGGTTTCTGAGGAGCAGTTGGTGGGTTTGAACTGCCTACCTTGTGGTTTGCAGTCCAGTGCTGACCCACAGCGCCAAACAAGAAGTCGACAGAGCACCTAGTCGGTTCAAATTTATGACTTTATGCAGTGCTTAAACAACAAAACCACCACCCTCCCAAATATTTATATACAAACAGTTTCAATAGAAAGATCACTCACTCAAACTCGCCAGCTGTTCCTCAGACACTCTATACAGGGTCGTTATGAGTCGGAACTGACTTAACGACACCGAAGAACAACTACATTGCTGTGACTGTCAAATGTTGTTGAGTCAGTTCCGATCCATAATGACCCTATACAGGGTTTCCGTAGAGTGGCTGGTGACATTGAACCTAGAGCTTCTGGTTCAAACAAACTTTGCAGGCTAGCACATTAATCTATGAACCCACATCGCCACACACCAGGACTCTATAGAAGATTTATGTTGTTGTTGTTAAGTGCTGTCGAGTAGATTCCGACCCATAGCGACCCTGTACAGGGTTTCCGAGGCTGTAAATCTTTACGGGAGCAGAAAGCTTCCTCTTTCTCCCGCGAAACAGCTGGTAGTTTCGAACTGCTGACCTTAAGGTTCACAACCCAATTCGTAACCACTACGCTACCAGAGTTCCTTATAGAATATATATATATTGTTTTGCTCATTTAAAACATAACCTGACACACAAACTCGCTTCACTGGAACAAAATATAAGAGAATCTTGAAAATGAAATCTAGATGTTAAAAGCAATTCTACACTGGATCTGTAGATATAATTCCTAAAGTCATTGACCCAAAACATAAAAAAAAAAAGAAGAAGAAAGCAATTTTCTAGAACAATATTTCTTGAGAAATGCTGATTGACATGTAAATTAGAATCATGTAGGATAGCCTTAACAGGAAGGATTTAAAGACCTCACACTAATCATCTGATTTAGAATAACTGAAGGAGTTATTTCCGTACCTGGGTTAAGAACCATATTTCTAGGGCAAAAAAATTTGCTAATTTAAGGTCTTCACTAATTCCACAACTACCATTACAACATAGATGTGATATTGAAGTAGAGATTTTTGTAAAGCACACATGTTTGACTACCTACAATGATAACATTCATATGCTTATTATTAAGATTTTCATTTCAAATTTTCTGAAAAAAAGTACACAATTTAAGTAAACACTTTGCTGCAACTCTGAGGGAATTCACTATCTTTAATTTTGATACATCTTTTCTCTTTCCATTATTATTTTTAAAATAGAATCTATTTGCTCATACTTCTATGCGCTAAAAATAGCAATTGAAATCATTTAGGTTTTAAAGCTGTGTCTGTAATTATATTACTTTTCCTATAAATAACATAGTCATTGATGCTTTTATGATGAAAATGGACCAAAGTGATTGACTATTTATAAATTGAAATCTTTCTTGAAGAGACTATGACAGCATTGAAAACACACAATTACCATAAATATCTACAGTGATTAAAATGTTAATTAATGGCAGTTGTCTTTATTAACATAAAATGAATAATATCCATATAGAAACAATGAAATTCTTATTTTAATTTTTAAAACTAAAATTTATTCAATCATTGAATAAAATCTGTATTCAAATCAAATACGCCAAGGGGAAGGGAATATTCTTTCATTTCCTTCTAGATATCAAATAACACTGAAGCAACCATCTAATGCTTATGAATTGTTATTGTTAAATGCCCTGGAGTCTGTTCTGACTCATAGGAACCCTATGTAGGGTTTCTGAGTAGCTGCTAGTGATTTAGACATAAATAAATACATTAGAATAAACACAAAACATTTTAAAGATCCTGAAACGTTGACACTTGTTATTCCTCAAATTTAAAATACAAAAATATGCGGAAATAATTCAACAGCAGCATTCAATCCAGTATTAAAAGGATTCCAAGAATTTATTAAAAATCCTCTAGTGTCTTCCCATTGTACTCAGATTGTATATTAGCTAAACTTCTAACCTATTTCACCCTATGGTCCTTATCCCTTTACTCTCTTCAGTTTTCATTTCAGTGAAGCAATAATGGACTCCCTGCAGTTATGCCAAGAATACAAATAGGATGCACTTCCCTTGCTCTTTCTTATGTCTGAAAACTCTTTTCTGTGTTATGTTGTTGTTGTTTTTGATAAGTGGCATCTAATCAGTTCTCTGCTATTCATAAGGTTTCAGTGACAAAATATTCGAAAGTAGTTCGTTACTCTTTCTTCCTAGTCTGTCTTCCTCTGGAAGCTCGTCTGGACACTGTCCACCATGGGTGACCATACTGGTATTTAAAATACTGGTGGCATAGAACTGACAAAAGTCAGTTCTAACAAACAGTGATCTTCATAGAATTCCTGAGAAGCAGTTGGTGGGTAATATTTCTGTTTACAGTCCTGTGCTTATACAGTAGTGCCACAATGAGTTTTCTGTTGTTGTTGCTGTTAGGTGCCATCAAAAAGGTACCTACTCATAGAAACCCTATGTTCAGCAAAATGAAACACTGCCCAATTCTGAGCCAACCTAAAAATCATTGTCATGCCTGAGCCCATTGATGCTGACACTTTGCTAATCCATCTCACTGGGGGTCTTCCTCTTTTTCTCTGACCCTCCAGTTTACCAAATATGA
>NW_006409090.1:472828-476277 GCF_000296735.1 Chrysochloris asiatica
GGCCATCTTGGCCTCCAAGGAGCACTCTGGCTGCACTTCTTCCAAAATGGATCTATTGGTTCTTTTGGCACCCCATGACACTTTCAATACTCTCCTCCAACACCATAACAAAAGCATCAATTCTTCTATGGTCTTCCTTATTCACTGTCCAGCTTTTGCATATATATGAGGTTGTTGAAAATACCATGGCTTAGGTCATGTGCACCTTAGTCCTCAAGTAGACATCTTTGTTTTTCAACACTTTGAAAAGATTTTGTGCAGCACATTTGCCTAATGCAATATGTCATCTGATTTCTTGACTGCTGCTTTCGTGAGTGTTGATAGTTGATCCAAGAAGAATGAAGTCTTTGACAACTTCAATCTTGTCTCCATTGATAAGAGTGTTGTTTATTGGTCCTGTGGTGCAGATTTTGTTTTCTTTACATTGAGATGCAATCCATACAGAAGGCTGTGTTCTTTGATATTCATCAGTAAATGTTTTAAGTCCTCTTCACTTTCAGCAAGCAAGATTGTATCATCTGCATAGCGCAGGTTGTTAATGAGTCTTGCTCCAATCCTGATGCCACATTTTTCTTCATATAAGCCAGCTTCTCGTATTATTTGCTCAGCATACAGGCTGAATAAGTATGGTAAAAGAATACAGCCTTACCCCATACCTTTCTTAATTTAAAACCATTCCGTGTTCCCATGCTCTATTTGAACAACTGCCTCTTGGTCCAGGTACAGATTCCTCATGAGCACAATTAAGTGTTCTGGAATACTTATACTTCGCAATGTTGTCCATAGCTGGTCATGATCCACACAAACTAAAGCCTTAGCATAGTCAATAAAGCACAGGTAAACATCATTCTGATATTCTCTGCTTTCAGCCAAGATCCATCAGACATCAGCAATGATATGCCTCATTCCATGACCTCTTCTGAATCCGGCTTGAACCTCTGGAAGTTCTCTGTCAATGTATGCTTGCAGCTGTTTCTGTATTACCTTTAGTAAAACTTTACCAGCACGGACATCAAAGAGATTGTCCAATGATTTCTGCATTCACCTGTATATGTTGGTGGGTTTCAATTGTTGACCTTGTGGTTCAGAATTCACTAATGATCCTTCAGTTCCACATGAAGAGCACTCATTAATGTGAGAGTATTGCTGTGGCATCATAGGATCAGCACTGTTTCAAACCTGCTATAATTTAATTCAATATAATTCAATAATATAATTCAAACAAGAATAATTTAAGTGGAGTTCAATCAAAAAGAGATGGTTGACAAAGTGGCTGCAATGATGGTCTTAAAATAACAATTGTGAGGATCCCTCAGGTCTCCACAGTGTTTCATTCTTTTGTATGTAGGATTGCTATGAGTCATAGTCATCTTGATGGTACCTAACTGTATGGACAGTTTGAACCACAATGTTGGCAGTTCAAATTCACCAGCCACTCCTTGGAAACCCTATACAAGTTTGCTATGACTCAGAAACTATTGATGACATTTCACAATAACAAAAACAGCAAGCAATATAACTTTTCAAACTTTTATAGGACATACATGAGAAGTAACATGTCTGGATGAAACTTTTGATGTGAACTAATAATATGATTCTAATTTGATTAAGAAACTTTCATTAATTTTCAAACTTCATCACAAAATTGTGTGTCTTGTAAGGCAATTTTCTATTATGTTTTCCTTATTCTACCTTAGAATATCAATATTAATGAGCATCTGCCTTTTTATTATTTTACCACTAATACCATTCAGAAAGCACAGAATATAAACCCGTTCTTTTTGTCATCAAGTGTAATCCAATATATATCCCATGTGACAGAGTATAATTGGTTCATAGGTTGTCTTAGGCTACAAACTTTATTGAAGGCAAATCAGGTCTTTCTTTTTAGACTCCTCTGGATAGGTTTGAACCTCAAACCTTTATTTATTCTGTGGAATATTTAATAATTCATACTAAACAGGTAATCTTTATATAACTCTATTGTCTTTGCCTAATGCCAGTCACCCCATAGCTTTACCGTTATGAATCTATTAACACCCATAAAACTCTACAAGTATGTTTTTAAATTAAAGCATAAAGAAGAATTAACAGAGTGATTCTGTGATCTAAATTAATTTTATATTTTTGAAATAGATTGAGAAGAAAATTACTTAGCAAAAGACAATGGGTATTTGAGATTATAGGAAATGCAGAGAGTAGACAGTAAAACAGGAAAGACATAGAAATTTACTGTAAAGATCGATAATATAGTTTTGTTTTGTTTTGTTTTTTAATAGAGTAAGTAATGTACTGTTTGTTTTTTGCTTGATGGGTCATGTATAATTGACTAAGGGAAAAGAAAAACTCTATATAGCATTACTATGAGTCTGAATAGACTTCATGGCAATGAGGTTTCTTTTTTTGGTTTTGTAAAAGAGTTTAGTTATTTCTTTAGTTAAATAAATAAATGTGAATTATTTAGCAATGTTGTTGTTGTTGTTAAGTGCCATAAACTCACTTCCAACTCGTAGAAAACCTCTATAGGGTTTCCAAGGAGCAGCTGGTGAGGTTGAATAACTGACCTTGTGGTTAGTAGTCCAGTGCTGATCCTCCAGTGCCTCATCAAACACTGGACTTCCAATATCTGTTACGCAGTGTTGTGTACATTGGTAACCATTTCTATAGTTTTCATAGCCACTAACTAATGTATATAACATGATTTGCATTTTTTAGAAGAGTATAAGAGTCGTCCAATTCAGTAAATTTTACCTTGCTTTGAAATCCCATCCATATGACCCAAATTATATTTTCTTCCATCATTGCTAGATTTTGTTGCTATTATTGGTGCTATTGCTTTTTCGGAGACTACAACTCTTTCTTGAAAAAGACAACCTCAACTTTCTACTGTGACTTGTGTGTTTAAGCTGCTATTTACAATTAGTAGCTCAATTCCTATCCCATAGAGTCATATCTAATTTTCATTGTATGGATATCATAGCCCAAATAAATTAAATGATCATCTCTCTACTTCTACTCCTATGTTCTAATATTCTCAAAAGGATCATTCTTTTGAATAAGAATAAATGTTGATTTTTATTTTATTTTATTTTATTTTCATTTATAGCAGAGGTGTTCTGGAGTTTACGAGTTCAGGAAAGACATTATTTTTTTGTTCAGCAGTCATTGGAGGCACATCGGTTGCTTCAAATCAGTCTCCACTGTAAAAGTAATGTTAGAAACCTGACAAAACCCACATACTAGATTGTATATTGCAAATAGTCTGTTAAGATTGCCAGTGAACCACTGCACTCTGGTGCATTTTTTTTTTTTTATAGTAAACATAACTTTATTGTTTTCAGGGGATTTATCCATTGCATGACGTAAGATGTTACTGTTGTTTTACAAGTGTACATGTCAAATACATGTGTCACTTAGAATATTACAGAAAACATATCATAGATCTAGTC
>NW_006409091.1:0-1345 GCF_000296735.1 Chrysochloris asiatica
CTATCTGTATATGGACAGTTTTTACTCATCTGCCATGTAGCTAGCTCTCTGTACATGGATATGTTGGACTGACCTGCCAAGTAGTTAGCTCTCTGTATATGAACATATTCGACTTGTCTGCCATATAGCTAGCTGTCAAAATTTGGACATGTTGGACTCATCTGACATGTAGCTAGGCCCCTGTATATGGAGATGTTGGACTGCTCTGCCATGTAGCTATCTCCCAGTGTATGGACACGTTAGTCACATCTGCCATGTACCTAGAACTCTTTATATGGAAATGTTGCACTACTCCTTCATGTAGCTAGCTTTCTATATGTAGACAAGTTGGACTCATCTGCCTTGTACCAAGAATTTTGTGTATTAAAATGTTGCACTACACTCCTATGTAGCTAGCTCTCTGTATATGCACAATTTTTACTCATCTGCCATGTAGCTAGCTCTCTGTACATAGATATGTTGGACTGATCTGCCAAGTAGGTAGCTCTCTGAATATGAACATATTGGACTTGGCTTCCATATAGCTACTTTCAAAATATGGACATGTTGGACACATCTGACATGCAGCTAGTCCCTTGTATATGACCATTTGGACTTCTCTTCCATTTAGCTAGCTCTCAGTGTATGGACACATTAGACACATCTGCCATGAATCTCGAACTTTGTATATGGATATGTTGCATTACTCCGCCATGTATCTAGCTTTCTATATATAGACAAGTTGTACTCATCTGCATTGTACATAGAATTTTGTATTTGAAAATGTTGCACTACCCTCCTATGTAGCTAGCTCTCTGTATATGGACTGTTTTTATTCATCTGCCATGCAGCTAGCTCTCTGTACTTGGATATGTTGGACTGAACTGCCAAGTTGGTAGCTCTCTAAATATGAACACATTGGACATGGCTTCCATATAGCTAGCTGTCAAAATATAGGCATGTTGGACTCATCTGACATGTAGCTAATCCCCTGTATATGTACTTGTGTACTTCTCTGCCATGTAGCTAGCTCTCAGTGTATGAACACGTTAGACACATCTGCCGTGTACTTAGAACCCTTTAAACGGAAATGTTGCACTACTCCGCCATGTAGGTAGCTCGTTATATATAGACAAGTTGGACTCATCTGCCTTATACCTTGAGTTTTGTATATGAAAATGTTGCACTACTTTCCTATGTAGCTAGCACTCTGTATATGGACAGTTTTTACTCATCTGCCATGTAGCTAGCTCTCTGTATGTGGACAGCTTTTACTCATCTGCCATGTAGCTAGCTCTCTGTACATGGATATGTTGGACTGATCTGCCAAGTAGGTAGCTCTCTGAATATGAACATATTGGACTTG
>NW_006409091.1:2390-3583 GCF_000296735.1 Chrysochloris asiatica
TATTGGACTGATCTGCCAAGCAGGTAGCTCTCTGAATATGAACATATTGGACTTGTCTTCCATAAAGGTAGCTGTCAAAATATAGGCATGTTCGAATCATCTGATATGTAGCTAGTCCCCTGTATATGGACATGTGGAATTCTCTGACATGTTTCTAGCTCTCAGTGTATGGATACGTTAGACACATCTGCCATGTACCTAGATCTCTGTATATGGAAATGTGGCATTACTCCGCCATGTAGCTAGGTTTCATATATATACCACTTGGTTTCATCTGACTTGTATCTAGAATTCTGTGTATGGAAATGTTGCACTACCCTTCTATGTAGCTCGCTCTCTGTATATGGACAGTTTTTACTCATCTTCCATGTAGCTAGCTCTCTGTACATGGATATGTTGGACTGATCTGCCAAGTAGGTAGCTCTCTGAATATGAACATATTGGGCTTGTCTTCCAAATAGCTAGCTGTCAAAATATTGGCATGTTGGACTCATCTGACATGTAGCTAGTCCCCTCTATATGGACATGTGGACTTCTCTTCCATGTAGCTACCTCTCAGTGTATGAACACGTTAGACACATCTGCTATGTACCTAGGACTCTGTATATGGAAATGTTGCACTACTCTGCCAAGTATCTAGCTTTCTATATATAGACAAGTTGAACTCATCTAGCTTGTACCTAGAATTCTGTATATGGAAATGTTGCACTACCCTCCTATGTAGCTTGCTCTCTGTATATGGACAGGTTTTACTCATCTGCCATGTAGCTAACTCTCTGTACATGGATATGTTGGACTGATATGCCAAGTAGATAGCTCTCTGAATATGAACATATTGGGCTTGTCTTCCATATAGCTAGCTGTCTAAATATGGACATGTTGGACTCATCTGACATATAGCTGGTCCCTTGTATATGGACATTTGGACTTCTCTTCCATGTAGCTAACTCTCAGTGTATGGACACGTTAGACACATCTGCCATGTACCTAGAACTCTTTATATGGAAATGTTGCACTATTCCGCCATGTGGCTAGCTTTCTATATATAGTCAATTTGGACTTATCTAGCTGGTACCTAAAATTTAGTATTTGTAAATGTTGCACTACGCTCTTATGTAGCTAGCTCTCCGTATATGGACAGTTTTTACTTATCTGCCATGTAGCTAGCTCTCTGTACCTGGATATGTTGGACT
>NW_006409091.1:26229-27311 GCF_000296735.1 Chrysochloris asiatica
GGACACGTTAGACACATCTGCCATGTACCTAGAACTCTGTATATGGAAATGTTGCATTACTCCGCCATGTAGCTAGCTTTCTATACGTAGAAAAGTTGGACTCGTCTGCCTTGTACATAGAATTTTGTATATGGAAATGTTGCTTTAACCTGCTATTTAGCTAGCTCTTTGTATATGAACAGTTTTTACTCATCTGCCATGTAGCTAGCTCTCTGTACATGAATATGTTGGACTGATCTGCCAAGTAGGTAGCTCTCTGAATATGAACATATTAGACTTGTCTTCCATATAGCTAGTTGTCAAAATATAGGCATGTTGGACTCATCTGATATGTAGCTACTACCCGGTATATGGACATCTGGACTTCTCTGCCATATAGGTAGCTCTCAGTGTATGGACACGTTAAACACATCTGCCATGTACGTAGAACTCTTTATATGGAATTGTTGCACTACTCCGCCATGTAGCTTGCTTTTTACATATAGACCAGTTGGACTCATCTACCTTGTACCTAGAATTTTGAATATGGAAATGTTGCACTACCCTCCTATGTAGCTAACTCTCTGTATATGGACATTTTTTACTCATCTACCATGTAGCTAGCTCTCTGTACATGGATATGTTGGATTCATCTGCCTAGTAGTTTGCATTCTGTATATGAACATATTGGACTTGTCTTCCTTACAGATAGCTGTCAAAATATGGACATATTGGACTCATCTGACATGTAGCTAGTACCCTGTTCATGAACATGTTGGACTGCTCTGCCTTGTAGCTAGCTCTCAGTGTAAGGACACGTAAGACACATCTGCCATGCACCTAGAACTCTTTATATGGAAATGTTGCACTACTCCGCCATGTAGCTAGCATTCTATATATAGACAAGTTGGACTCATCTGTCTTGTACCTAGAATTCTGTATATGTAAATGTTGCACTACCCTCCTATGTAGCTAGCTCTCTGTATATGGACATTTTTTACTCATCTACCATGTAGCTGTCTAAAGAAGGTATTTGAAATAAACAAATCATTTGTCTTGCAGAAATCTATCATTCGTTCTCCAGCATCATTTCTATCACCAAG
>NW_006409091.1:28450-35682 GCF_000296735.1 Chrysochloris asiatica
GGTCAGAGAAAAAGAGGAAGACCTCCAACGAGATGGATCGGCCAGGTGGCATCATTGATGGACTCGGGGGTGGCAGCGGTGGTGAGGTAGGCCCACGATCGAGCATTGTTTCGTCCTGCTGTGCATGGGGTCGCTATGAGTCTGTTCCGACTTGATGGCACCTGACAACAACAACAACAACCATGTAGCTAGGTCTCTGTACATAGATATGTTGGACTGATCTGCCAAGTAGTTAGCTCTATGATTATGAACATATTGGACTTGTCTTCCATATTGCTAGCTTTAAAATATGGGCATGTTGGACTCATATGACATGTACCTAGTCCCCTGTATATGGACATGTTGGACTGCTCTGCCATGTAGCTATCTCTCAGTGTATGGCTACCTTAGACACATCTGCCATGTACCTAGAACTCTTTATTTGGAAATGTTGCACTACTCCGCCATGTAGCTAGCATTCTATACATAGACAAGTTGGACTCATCTGCCTTGTATCTAGAATTTTGTATATGGAAATATTGCATTACCCTCCTATGTAGCTAGCTCTCTGTATATGGACAGTTTTTACTCATCTACCATGTAGCTAGCTTTCTGTACATGTATATGATGGACTGATCTGCCAAGTAGTTAGGTCTCTGATTTTGAACATATTGGACTTGTCTTCCAACCGCGAGCTTTCAAAATATGGGCATGTTGGACTCATATGACATATACCTAGTCCCCTGTATATGGACATGTGTACTTCTCTGCCATGTAGCTAACTCTCAGCGTATGGACACTTTAGACACATCTTCCATGTACCTAGAACTCTTTATATGGAAATGTTGCACTACTCCACCCTGTAGCTAGCATTTTATATATAGACAAGTTGGACTCATCTGCCTTTTACCTAGAATTCTGCATATGGAAATGTTGCTCAACCCTACTATGTAGCTAGCTCTCTCTGTATATGGACAGTTTTTACTCATCTGCCATGTAGCGACCTTTCTGTACATGGAAATGTTGGACTGATCTGCCAAGTAGTTAGCTCACTGTCTATGATCATATTGGACGTGTCTTCCATATAGCTAGCTGTCAAAATATGGACATCTTGGACTCATCTGACATGTAGCTAGTCCTCTGTATATGGACATTTGGACTGCTCTGCCATGTAGCTAGCTCTCAGTGTATGGACACGTTAGACACATCTGGCATGTACCTAGAACTCTTTATATGGAAATGTTGCACTACTCCGCCCTGTATCTAGCATTCTATATATAGACAAGTTGGACTCATCTGCCTTGTACCTAGAATTCTGCATATCGAAATGTTGCTCTACCCTCCTATGTAGCTAGCTCTCTGTATATGGCCAGGTTTTACTTATCTGCCATGTAGCTAACTCTCTGTACATGGATATGTTGGACTGATCTGCCAAGTAGGTAGCTCTCTGTATGTGGACAGTTTTACTCATGATTCATGTAGTGATCTCTCTGTACATGGATATATTGGACTGATCTGCCAAGTAGGTAGCTCTCTGTATATGAACATACTGGAGTTTTCTTCTATATTGCTAGCTTTCAAAATTTGGGCATGTTGGACTCATCTGACTTGTAGCTAGTCCCCTGTATATGGACATGTTGGACTGCTCTGCCATGTAGCTAGCTCTCAGTGTATGGACACGTTTGACACATCTGTCATATACCTAGAACTCTGCATATGGAAATGTTGCACTACTCCGCCATGTAGCTAGCTTTCTATATATAGACAAGTTGAACTCATCTGCCTTGTACCTAGAATTTTGTATATGGAAATGTTGCATAATGCTCCTATGTAGCTAACTCTCTGAATATGGACAGTTTTTACTCATCTGCCATGTAGCTAGCTCTCTGTACATGGATATGTTGGACTGATCTGCCATGTAGGTAACTCGCTGAATATGAACATATTGGACTTGTCTTCCTTATAGCTAGCTGTCAAAATATGGGCATGTTGGACTCATCTGACATGTAGCTAATCCCCTGTATATGAACATGTGGACTGCTCTGCCATGTAACTAGCTCTCAGTGTATGGACACATTAGACACATCTGACATGTACCTAGAATCTGTATATGGAAGTGTTGCAATATTCCGCCATGTAGCTTGCTTTCTATATATAGACAATTTGGACTCATCTGCCTTATACCTAGAATTTTGTATATGGAAATGTTGCATAACCCTCCTATGTAGATTGTTCTCTCTATATGGACAGTTTTTGCTCATCTGCCATGTAGCTATCTCTCTGTACATGGATATGATGGACTGATCTTCCAAGTAGGTAGCTCTCTGAATATGAACATATTGGGCTTGTCTTCCATATAGCTAGCTGTCAAAATATGGACATGTTGAACTCATCGGACATGTAGCTATTCCTCTGTATATGGACATGTGGACTTCTCTGCCATGTAGTTAGCTCTCAGTGTATGGACACGTTAGACACATCTGCCATGTACCTAGAACTCTTTATATAGAAATGTTGCACTACTCCGCCATGTAGCTAGCATTCTATACATAGACAAGTTGGACTCATCTGCCTTGTATCTATAATTTTGTGTATGGAAATATTGCACTACCCTCCTATGTAGGTAGCTCTCTGTATATGGACAGTTTTTACTCATCTACCATGTAGCTAGCTCTCTGTACATGGATATGTTGTACTGATCTGCCAAGTAGTTAGCTCTCTGATTATGAACATATTGGACTTGTATTCCATATCGCTAGCATTCAAAATATGGGCAAATTGGACTCATCTGACATGTACCTAGTCACCTGTATATGGACATGTGTACTTCTCTGCCATGTACCTAGCTATCAGTGTATGGACACGTTAGACACATCTTCCATGTACCTAGAACTCTGTATATGGATATGTTGCTCTACACCACCATGTAGCTAGCTTTCTATACTAGACAAGTTGGACACATCTGCCTTGTACTTAGAATTCTGCATATGGAAATATTGCACTACACTTCCATGTATATGGACAATTTTTACAAATCTGCCATGTAGCTAGCTCTCTGTACATGGATATGTTGGACTGATCTGTCAAGTTGTTAGCTCTCTGAATATGAACATATTGGGCACGTGTTCCATATAGCTAGCTGTCAAAATATGGGCATGTTGGACTCAACTGACATGTAGCTAGTCCCCTGTATATGGACATGTGAACTTCATTGCCATGTAGCTAGCTCTCAGTGTATGGACACGTTAGACACATCTGCCATGTATCTAGAACTCTGAATATGGAAATGTTGCACTACTTTGCCATGTAGCTAGCTTTCTATACATAGACAAGTTGGACTCATCTGCCTTGTACCTAGAATTCTGTATATGGAAATATTGCACTATCCTCCTATGTAGCTAGCTCTCTGTATATGGACATTTTTTACTCATCCGCCATGTAGCTAGCTCCTTGTACATGGATATGTTGGACTGATCTGCCAAGTAGGTAGCTCACAGTATATGAACATTTTGGAAGTGTATGCCACGTAGGTGACTCTCAGTATATGGATACTTTGGACATATCTGCCATGTAGCTACTACTCTGATTATGGACATGTTGGACTGCTCTACCATGCAGCTAGCTCTCAGTGTATGGACACGTTGGACACATCTGCCATGTACCTATAACTCTGTATATGGAAATGTTGCACTACTCTACTATGTAGCTAGTTCTCTGTATATAGACAAGTTGGACTCATCTGCCTTGTAGCTAGAACACTGTATATGGAAATGTTGCACTACCAAGCCATGTAGCTAACATTCTGTATATGGACATTTTGAACTCGTCTGCCACATAGCTATGGCTCTGTACATGGAAATGTTGGACTGATCTGCCAAGTAGTTAGCTCTCTGTATATGAACATATTCGACTTGTCTTCCATGTCAGTTGCTCTCAGTATATGGACACATTGGACATATCTGCCATGTATCTAGTATCCTGAACATGTACATGTTGAACTACTCTGCCAAGTAGCTAGCCCTAAGTATGTGTACACGTTGGACACATCTGCCAAGTTGCTACAACTGTGTATATGGAAATGTTGCATTACTCTGCCATGTAGTTAATTCTATGTATATAGACCAGTTGGACTCATCTGAATTGTAGCTAGAACTCTGTATATGGAAATGTTGCGCTAGCATGCCATGAAGCTAGCTCTCTGTATATGGACATTTTGGAATCGTCTGCCCTGTAGATAGCTCTCTGTACATGGATAAGTAGGTAGCTTTCTGTATATGAACATATTGGACTTGTCTTCCATATAGCTTGTTCTCAGTATATGGACACCTTAAACACATCTGCCATGTAGCTAGAACTCTGTATATGGATGTGTTGCACTGCTCTGCCATGTAGCTAGCTCTCTGTATATAGACAAGTTGGACTCATCTGCCTTGTACCTAGAACTCTGTTTTAGAAATGTTGCACTACCCTGCCCTGTAGCTAACTCTGTATATGGACATTTTGCACTCGTCTGCCATGAAACTAGCTCTCTGTATATGGTTATGTTGGACTGATCTGCCAAGTATGTAGCTCTCTGTATATGAACATATTGGACTTGTCTGCCATGTAGGTTGCTCTCAGTATATAGGCAAGTAGGATACATCTGCCATGTAGCCAGTACCCTGAATATGGACATGATGGACTGCCCTGCCATGTAGCTACTAGCTCTCAGTGTTTGGACATGTTGGAGAGATGTGCCATGTACCTAGAACTCTTTATATGGAAATGTTTCACTACCCTACCAGGAAGTTAGATCTCTATTTAAAGACAGGTTGGACTCATCTGCCTAGTAGCTAGAACACTGAATATGGAAATGTTGCACTACCCTGCCATATAGCTAGCTCTCTGTATATGAACATATTGGATTCTCTGCCATGTAGGTGGCTCTCAGTATATGGACATGTTGGACTGCTATCCTGTGTAGCTAGCTCTCAGTGTATGGACATGTTGGACACATCTGCCATGTACCTAGAAATCTGTATATGGAAATGTTGCACTATTCTTCCATATAGCTAGCTCTCTTTGCATGGATAAGTTGAATTGATCTGCCAAGTAGGTGGCTCTCTGTATATGAACATATTGGACTTTTATGCCATATAGCTAGCCCTCAGTATATGGAAATGTTGTACACATCTGCCATGTAGCTAGAACTCTGAATATGTACATGTTGGAATACTCTGCCATGTAACTAGCTCTCTGTATATAGACAATTTGGACTCATATGCCTTGTAGCTAGAACTCTTTATATGGAAATGTTGCCCTACCTTGCCATGTAGTTAGCTCTCTGTATCTGGACATTATGGACTTTTCTGCCATGTTACTAACTCTCTATATATGGATATGTTGGACTGATCTGCCAAGTCAGTTGCTCTCTGTATATGAACATATTGGACTTTTCTGCCATATAGGTGGCTCTCAGTATATGAACATGTTGGACACATCTGCCATGTAGCTAGAACTCTGTATATGGAAATGTTGCACTACCTGCCATGTAGCTAGCTCTCTGTATATGGACATTTGGGACTCGTCTTCCATGAAACTAACTCTCTGTACATGGTTATGTTGGACTGATCTGCCAAGTAGCTAGATCTCTGTGTATGAATATATTGGACTTGTCTGCCATGTAGCTCTATGTACCTGGATATGGTGGACTGATCTGACAAGTAGGTAGCTATCTGTTTATGAACATACTAGATTTTCTGCCTTGTAGCTAGATCGGAGTATGTGGAAACGTTGTACAAATCTGCCAAGTAGCTAGAACTCTCAATATGGACTTGTTGGGGTACTCTGCCATGTATATAGTTCTCTGTATATACACAAGTTGTACTCATCTGCCTTGTAGCTAGAACTCTGTATATGGAAATGTCGCACTACCTTGCCATGTATCTAGCTCTCTGTATATGGACTTTTTTGACTCCTCTGCCATGTAGCTAGCTCTCTGTACATGGATATGTTGGACTGATCTGCCAAGTAGGTAGCTCTCAGTATATGAACATTTTGGAAGTGTATGCCACGTAGTTGACTCTCAGTATATGGACACTTTGGACATATCTGCCATGTAGCTACTACTCTGATTATGGACATGTTGGACTGCTCTACCGTGCAGCTAGCTCTCAGTGTATGGACACGTTGGACACATCTGCCATGTACCTATAACTCTGTATATGGAAATGTTGCACTACTCTACCATGTAGCTAGTTCTCTGTATATAGACAAGTTGGACTCATCTGCCTTGTAGCTAGAACACTGTATATGGAAATTTTGCATTACCAAGCCATGTAGCTAACATTCTGTATATGGACATTTTTAACTCGTCTGCCACATAGCTATGGCTCTGTACATGGAAATGTTGGACTGATCTGGCAAGTAGTTAGCTCTCTGTATATGAACATATTGGACTTGTCTGCCATGTCAGTTGCTCTCAGTATATGGACACGTTGGACATATCTCCAATGTATCTAGTATCCTGAACATAGACATGTTGAACTACTCTGCCAAGTAGCTAGCCCTAAGTATGTGGACACGTTGGACACATCTGCCAAGTTGCTACAACTCTGTATATGGAAATGTTGCATTACTCTGCCATGTAGTTAAATTTCTGTATACAGACAATGTGGACTCATATGCCTTGTATTTAGAAATCTGTATATGGAAATGTTGCCCTACCCTGCCATGTAGCTAGCTCTCTGTATATGAACATATTGGACTCATCTGCCATGTAGCTATTTCTCTGTACATGGACATGTTGAACTGATCTGTCAAGTAGGTAGTTCTCTGTATATGAACATAATGGACTTTTCTACCATATAGGTTGTTGTTGTTGTTGTTGTTGTTGTTGTCAGGTGCCATTGAGTCGGAACCTATACATAGTGACCCCATGCACAGCAGAACGAAATGATGTCTGATCCTGGGCCAACCTCACTATCACTGCCACACTTGAGTCCATCAATGATGTCCCCTGGCCAATCCATCTCATTAGAGGTCTTCCTCTTTTTCTCTGTCCCTCCACCTTACCCAGCATGACAGCCTTCTCCAATGATTGTTTCCTCAGGACAATATGTACAAAGTATGAGAGACGAAGCTTAGCCATCCTGACCTCCAAGGAGCACTCTGGTTGCACTTCTTCCAAAACAGATCTATTGGTTCTTTTGGCAGTCCATGGCACTTTCAGTATTCTCCTCCAACACCACAACTCAAAGGCATCAATTCTTCTA
>NW_006409091.1:36857-44687 GCF_000296735.1 Chrysochloris asiatica
CTCTTGAAATGGTTAAACATTAACCATTTACTTTTGGTACAATGACTCTCTGTATTCCTTCCATCTTTTCTTGATGCATTCTGCATCATTCAATAATTTGCCCAGTGAATCTTTCAATAACAAAAGTCGAGGCTTGAATCATTTCTTCAGTGGCCCTGCTTGAGAAATGCTGACCGTTTTCTTCCCTTTTGGTTTTCTAACTCTAAATCTTTGCACATTTTATTATAGTATTTGGTTTTATCTTATCGAGCTGATCTTTGAACTTGTCTGCCATATAGCTAGGTCTCTGTACATAGATATGTTGGACTGATTTGCTAAGTAGGTAGGTTTCTGTATGTGAACATATTGGACATAACTGACCTGTATTTTGCTCTCAATATATGGACACATTGGACTCATCTGCCATGTAGCTACTACCCTGAATATGGACATGTTGTACAAGTCTGACATGTACCTAGCTCAGTATATGGACACGTTGGGCACATCTGCCATGTAGCTAGAACTCTGTATATGGAAATGTTGCACAACTCTGCCATGTAGCTAGAACTCTGTATATGAAAATGATGCACTACCCTCGCATGTGGCTAGCTCTCTCTATATGGATATTTGGACGCATCTTTCATGAAGCTTGCTCTCTGTACATGGATATGTTGGAGTGATCTGACAAGTAGTTAGCTCTCTGTATATGAATATATTGCACTTGTCTGCCATGTTGGTTGCTCTCAATATATGGACACCTTGTACACACCTGCCATGTAGCTAGAACTTTGTATATGGTAATGTTGCACTACACTGCCATGTAACTAGGTCTCTGGATATGGACATTTTTGACTTGTCTGCCGTGTAGATAGCTCTCTATACATGAATATGTTACACTGATCTGAGATGTAGGTAGTTCTCTGTATATGAACATATAGGACTTGTCTGCAATGTAGCTAGCTCTCAGTATAAGGACATGTTGGACTTATCTGCCATGTAGCTAGTACCCTTTATGTATGAGTCCAACAGCTAGACATGTTGTACTGCTATGCCATGTAGCTAGCTCTCAGTGTATGGACACGATGGACACATCTGCCATGTACCTAGAACTCTGTATATGGAAATGTTGCACTACTCTGTCATGTAACTCACTTTTTGTATATAGACAAGTTGGACTCATCTGCCTTATACCTTGAACTCTGTATTTGGAAATGTTTCACTACCCTGCCATGTACCTAGCTCTATGTATATGGACATTTTGGACTCGTCTGCCATATAACTAGCTCTCTCTACATGGATATGTTGGACTTATCTGCTAAGTAAGTAGCTCTCTGTATATGAACATATTGGACTTCTCTGCCATGTAGCTAACTCTAAGTATATGGACACGTTGGAAACATCTGCCATATAGCTAGAAACCTGAATATGGACATGTTGCAGTACTCTGCCATGTAGCTACCTCTCTGTATATGGACATTTTGGACTTCTCTGCCATGTAGCTGGCTCTTAGTATATGGACACGTTGGACACATCTGCTATGTAGCTAGAACTCTGTATATGAAAATGTTGCACTACTCTGCCATGTAGATAGCTCTATGTATATAGACAAGTTGGATACATCTGCCATATAGCTAGAATTTTGTATATGAAAATGTTGCACTACTCTGCCATATAGTTAGCTCTCTGTATATGGACATTGTGGACTCGTCTGTCATGTAGCTAGCTCTCTGTACATAGATATGTTGGACTGATCTGCCAAATAGTTAGCTCTCTATATCGGAACATATTGGATTTTGTCTGCCATGTAAATAACTCTCAATTTATGGACACCTTGGACACATCTACCATGTAGCTAAAACTCTGTATATGGAAATGTGGCAGTTCCCTGCCATGTTGGTAGCTCTCTGAATATGGACAGTTTGGACTTGTCTATCATGTAGCTAGCTCTCTGAACATGGACATGTTGAAAGGATCTACCGAGTAAGTAGATCTCTGTATATGAGCATATTGAACTTTTCTGCCATGTAGCTAGCTCTCTGTATATGGTCATGTTGGACTCCTCTGCCATGTAGCTAGTGCCCTGTATATGGACATGTTGGACTACTGTGCCATGTAGTTCAATCTCTATATATAGACAAGTGGGACTCATCTTCCTTGTAGCTAGAACTCTGTATATGGAAATATTGTACTACCATGCCATGTGGTTAACCCTTTGTATATGGACATTTTGGACTCATCTGCCATGTCACTAGCTCTCTGTACATGGATATGTTGGACTGATCTGCCAAGCAGGTAGCTCCCTCTATATGAACATATTGGATTTTTCTGCCATGTAGGTAGCTCTCTGTATATGGACAGCTTTGACACATCTGCCATATAGTTTGAACTCTGTATATGGAAATGGTGCACTACCCTGACATGTAGCTAGCTCTCTTTATATGGACATTTTGGACTCGTCTGCCATTTAGCTAGCTCTCTGTACATGGAAATGTTGAACTGATATGCCAAGTAGGTAGCTCTCTGTGTTGGAACATATTGGACTTGCCTGCCCTGTAGCTAGCTCTCAGTATGTGGACATGTTGGACTCATCTGCCATGTAGCTAGTAACCTGTATATGGACATATTGGACTGCTCTGCCATGTAACTGCTATCAGTATATGAATACTTTGGACTCATCTGCTATGTAACTTGACCGATGTACATGGAAATGATGCACTGCTCTGGCATGTAGCTAGCTCTCTGCATATGGACATTTTGGACTCGTATGACATGTAGCTAGCTCTCCGTATGTGGACATTTTGGCATCGTCAGGCATGTAGCTAGCTCTCTGTGCATGGATATGTTGGATTAATCTACCAAGTAGGTAGCTCTCTTTATATGAACATATTGGACTTGTATGCCATGTAGCTAGCTCTCATTATATGGACACATTGGACAAATCTGCCATGTAGCTAGAACTCTGTATATGAAAATTGTGCCCTACTCTGACATGTCGTTAAACTCTGTATATAGACAAGTTGAACTTATCTGCCTTTAGCTAGAACTCTTTTTATGGAAATGTTGCACTACCCTGCCATGTAGCTAGATCACTGTGTATGGACATATTGGACTCATCTGCCATGTAGCTAGCTCTCTTTACATGGATATATTGGACTGATCTACTAAGTAGGTATTTCTCTGTATATGAACATGTTGGACTTGTCTGCCATGTAGGTTGCTCTCAGTATATGCACATGATGGACTCATATGCCATGTAGCTTCTACCCTATATTTGGACATGTTAGAGTACTCTGCCATGTATCTAGCTCTGCCTTGACGCTAGCTCTCTTTATATGAATATATTGAACTTGTCTGCCATGAAGCTCTCTCTCTGTACATTGATATGTTGGTCTGATTTGTCAAGTAGGTAGCTATCTGTATATGAACATATTTGATTTTTCTGCCATGTAGGTAGCTCTCAGTATATGGACATTTTGGACTCATCTCCCATGTAGCTAGCTCTCTGTACATGGATATAATGGACTGATCTGCCATGTAGGTAGCTCTTTGTATAAGAACATATTGGACTTATCTGCCATATAGCTAGCCCTCAGTATATTGACACGTTTGACACATCTGCCATGTAGCTAGAACTCTTTATATGGAAATGTTGCACTGCTGTGCCATGTAGCTAGCTCTCTGTATATCGACAACTTTTACTCATCTGCCTTGTAGCTAGAACTCAGTATTTGGAAATGTTGCACTTCGCTGCCATGAAGCTAGCTCTCTGTATATGAACATATTGGACTTGTCTTCCATATAGCTAGCTCTCAGTATATGGACAAGTTGCCCACATTTGCCTTGTAGGTAGAATTCTGTATATGGACATGTTGGACTACTCTTCCATGTAGTTAGCTCTCAGTATATGAACACTTTGGACTCATCCGCCATGTAGCTTGAATTCTGTATATGGAAATTATACACTACTCTGCCATGTAGCTAGCTCTCTGTATATCAACACATTGGGCTTCTGTGCAATGTAGATAGCTTTTAGTGTATGGACATGTTTGATTCATCTGCCATGTAGCTAATTCCCTGTATATGGACATGTTGGACTACTCTGCCATATAGCCAGCTTTCAGCATATAGACACGTTGAAAACATCTGCCATGTCGCTAGAACTCTGTATATGGAAATATTGCACTATTCTGTCATGTAGCTAGCTCTCTGTATATAGACAAGTTGGACTCATCTGCCTTGTAGCTAGAACTCTGTCTATAGAAATGTTTCACTACGCTGCTATCTAGTTAGCTTGCCGTATATGTACATTTTGGCCACATCAGCCATGTAGCTAGCTCTCTGTTCATGGATATGTTGTACTGCTCTACCAAGTAAAGTACCTCTCTTTATATGAACATATTGGACTTTTCTGCTATGTAGCTAGTCTCTCAGTATATGGACATTTTGGACTCATCTGCCATGTAGCTAGTACCTTGTATACAGACATGTTGCACTACTTTGCCATGTAGCTATCTCTCAGTATATGGACACTTCTGCCATGTAGCTAGAACTCTGTATATAGATATGTTGCCCTACTCTGCCATGTAGCTAGCTAGCTTCTTATAGACAAGTTGGACCCATCTGCCATGTAGTTTAAACTCTGTATATGGAAATGATGCAATACACTACCATGTTGTTAGCTCTCTGTATATAGACAGGTTGGATTCACCTGCCTTGAAGCTACTACCCTGTATATGGACATTTTGGAATACTCTGCCATGTAGCTAGCTCACAGTTTATGGACCTTTGGACTCATCTGCCATGTAGCTTGATCTCTGAATATGAAAATGTTGCACTACTCTGCTATGTATCTAGCTCTCTGTATATACACAAGTTGGACTCATCTGTCTTGTAGCTAGAACTCTATATATGGAAATGATGGAATACCCTGTAATGTAGCTAGCTCTTTGTAAATGGACACGTTGGACACATCTCCAATGTAGCTAGAACCCTGTATATTGAAATGTTGCTCTACGCTGCCATGTAGTAGCTCTCTGTATTTGAACATTTGGACTCATCTGCCATGTAGCTAGTACACTGCATATGGACATGTTGGACTGATCTTCCGTGTAGCTAGCTCTCAGAGTCTGGACATTTTGGATTCATCTGCCATGTAGCTAGTACTTTGTATACGGACATGTTGCACTACTTTGCCATGTAGCTATCTCTCAGTATATGGACACTTCTGCCATGTAGCTAGAATTCTATATATGGACATTTTGGACTCATCTGACATGTAGCTAGCTCTGTGTATATGGACATTTTCGAATCGTCTGCCATATAGCTAGAATTCTGAATATGGAAATGTTGCACTACTCTGCCATGTAGCTAGCTCTCTGTATATGGACAATTTTGACTCATCTGACTTGTAGCAAGCTCTCTGTACATGGATATAATGCACTGATCTGCCAAGTAGGTAGCTCTCTGTATATGAACATACTGGACTTGTCTGACATGTAGCTAGTAGCCTGTATATGGAAATGTTGCACTACTCTACCATGTAGCTATCTCTCTATATATAGACAACTTGGACTTTTCTGCCATATAGCTAGAAATCTGTATATGGAAATGTTCAACTACCCTGCCATGTAGCTAGCTCTCTGTATGTGAGCATTTTGGACTTGTCTGCCATGGAGCTAGCACTCTGTACATGGATATGTTTGACTGATCTGCCAAATATGTAGCTCTTTTTATGAACATATTGGACTTTTCTCCCATGTAGCTATCTCTCAGTATATAGACAAGATGGACTCATCTGCCTTTTAGCTAGAACTCTGTATATGGAAATGTTCCACTACCCTGCCATGTAGCTAGCACTCTGTATATGGACATGTTGGACTCATCTGCTATGCATCAAGTACCCTGTTTATAGACATGCTGCACTACTCTGACATGTAGCTAGCTCTCAGTATATGAAAAATTTGGACTCATCTGCCATAAAGCTTGAACTCTGTATATAGAAATGTTGCACTTCTCTGCCATGTAGCTAGCTCTATGTATATAGACAAGTTAGAATCATCTGCCTTGTAGCTAGTAACCTGTATATGGACATGTTAGACTACTCTGCTATGTAGTTAGCTCTCTGTATATAAACATTTTGGACACATCTGACATGTAGCTGGAACTCTGTATGTGGAAATGTTGCACTACACTGGCATGCATCTATCTCTCTGTATATGAACATATTGGACTTGTCTGACATGAAGCTACCTCTCAGTATATAGACATGTTGGACTCCTCTGCCATGTAGATAGTATCCTGTATATGGACATGTGGCACTACCCTCTCATGTAGTTAGCTGTCTGTGTATAGACTAGTTGGACTCATCTGCCTTGTAGCTAGAACTCTGTATATGGAAATGTTGCACTACCCTGCCTTGTAACTAGCTCTCTGTACATGGACATTTTGGACTTGTCTATCATGTAGCTAGCTATCTGTAGATGGATATGTTGTACTGATCTGCCAAGTAGGTAGCTCTCTGTGTATGAACATATTGGACTTCACTGCCATGGAGCTAGGTCACAGTGTATGCACATGTTGGACTAATCTGCCATCTAGCTATTAGTATATAGACATGTAGCACAAATCTGCCATGTAGCTAGATCTCTGTATATGTACATGTTGGACTACTCTGCCATGTGACTAGCTCTCAGTATATGGACACATTGGACACACCTTACATGTAGCTAGAACTCTGTATATGGAAATGTTGCACTACCCTGCCATGTAGCTAGCTCTCTGTATATGAACATATGGGATTTGTCTTCCATATAGGTAGCTCTCAGTATATGTACATGTCGGACTCATCTGCCATGTAGCTAGTACCCTGTATATGTACATGTTGGACTACTCTGCCATGTCACTAGCTATCAGTATATAGACACGTGGACACACCTTACATGTAGCTAGAACTCTGTATATGGAAATGTTGCACTACCCTGCCATGTGGCTAGCTCTCTGCATATGAACATATTGGACTTGTCTGCCATGTAGGAATCTCTCAGAATATGGACAAGTTGGATTCATCTGCAATGTAGCTAGTACCCTGTATATGTACATGTTGGACTACTCTGTCAAATATCTGTCTCTCAGTATATGGACACTTTGGACACTCTGCCATGTAGCAATAATTCTGTATGTGGACATTTTTGACTCTTCTGACATTTAGTTAGCTCTCTGTGAATGGATGATTTGGACTGATCTTCCATATAGCTACCTCTCAGTATATGGACATGTTGGACACATCTGCCATGTATCTAGAAATCTGTATATGGAAATGTTGCACTTCTCTGATATGTAGTTAGCTGTCTGTATATGGACATTTCTGACTCTCTGTACATGGATATAATGGACTGATCTTCCAAGTAGGTAACTCTCTGTGTATGAATATTTTGGACTCATCGGCCATGTAGCTAGTACCCTGTATATGAAAATGTTGCTCTACTCTGCCATGTAGCTAGCTCTCTGTATATAGCCAAGTTGGACTCATATCTATTGTAGGTAGTACCCTGTATATGGACATGTTGGACTACTCTGCCATATTGTACTTGTCTGCCATGTAGCTAGCTCTCAGTATATGCACACGTTGGACTCATCTACCATGAAGGTAGCTCTCTGTATATGGGCATTTTATACTCTACTGCCATGTAGCTAGCTCTCTGTACATGGATATGTTGGACTGATCTGCCAAGTAGGTAGATCTCCTTTTATGAACATATTAGACTTGTCTGCAATGTAGCTAGCTCTCAGTATATAGACAAGATGGACTCCTCTGCCTTGTAGCTAGAACTCTGTATATGGAAATGTTGCACT
>NW_006409091.1:45357-57070 GCF_000296735.1 Chrysochloris asiatica
TAGTTAGTACCCTGTATATGGATATGTTGGACCACTCTTCCATGTAGCTAGCTCTCTGTATATAGACATTTTGGACACATCTGCCATGTAGCTAGAACTCTGTATAAGGAAATGGTTCACTATGGTGCCATGTAGCTAGTTCTCTGTATATGAACGTATTGGATTTTTCTGCCCTGTAGCTAGCTCTCAGTATATGGACATGTTGGACTCATCTGCCACGTAGCTAGTATTCTGTATTATAGACATGTTGCACTACCCTGCCATGTAGCTAGCTCCCTGTATATAGACTAGTTGGACTCATCAGCCTGGTAGTTAGAACTCTGTATATGAAAATGTTGTACTACCCTGCCATGTAGCTAGGTCTCTGTATATGGACATTTTGGACTCGTATGCCATGTAGCTAGCTCTCTATGTATGGACATTTTGGAATCCTCTGACATGTAGCTAGCTCTATGTGCATGGATATTTTGGACTGATCTGCCCTGTAGCTAGCTCTTAGTATATAGACATGTTAGACACATCTGCCATGTACCTAGAACACTGTATATGGGAATGTTCCACTAACCTGCCACATAGCTAGCTCTCTTACATGGATAAGTTACACTAATCTGCGAAATAGGTAGCTCTCTGTATATGAACCTTTTGGACTTGTCTGCCATTTAGATAGCTATCAGTATATGAACACTATGGACTCATCTGCCATGTAGCTTGAACTCTGTATATGGAAAAGATGCACTACTCTGCCATGCAGCAAGCTTTCTGTATATGGACATTTTGGACTCGTCTGACATGTAGCTAGCTCTCTGTGCATGGATATTTTGGACTGATTTGCCATGTAACTAGCTCTCAGTATATGGACACGTTGGACACATCTGCCACGTAGCTAGAACTCTGTATATGGAAATGTTGCACTAACATGCCATGTAGCTAGCTCTCTGCATAGAGACAAGTTTGACTCATCTGCCTTGTAGCTAGAACTCTGTATATGGAAATGTTTTATTACCTTGCCATGTAGCTACCTCTCTGTACATAGACAAGTTGGAATCATCTGCCTTGTAGCTAGAACTCTGTATACAGAAATGTTGGATTACCCTGCCATGTAGCTAGCTCTCTGTATATGGACATTTTGGACTCGTCTGTCATGTACCTAGATCTATGTACATGGATTTGTTGAACGGATCTGCCAAGTAGGTATCTCTCTGTTTATGAACATATTGGACGTGACTGCCATGAAGCTAGCTCTCAGTATATGGACAAGTTGGACACATATGACATTTACCTAGAACTCTGTATATGGAAATGTTGCACTACCCTGTCATGTAGCTAGCGGTCTGTGTATACACAAGTTGGACTCATTTACCTTGTAGCTAGAACTCTGTATATGCATATGTTGCACTCCTCTGCCATGTAGTTAGATCTCTGTATATGGACATTTAGGAATTGTCTGCCATGTAGCTAGCTCTCTGTACATGGATATGTTGAACTAATCTGCCAAGTAGGTAGCTCTCTGTATATGAACATACTGTACTGGTCTGTCATGTAACTAGCTATCAGTATATGGAAACTTTGGACACATCTGCCATGTTGCTAGAACTCTGTATTTGTAAATGTTGCACTACGATGCCATGTAGCTAGTTCTCTGTATATAGACAAGTTGGACTCATCTGCCAGGTTGCTAGAATTTTGTATATGGAAATGTGACACCACCCTGCCATTTAGCTAGTTCTCTATACATGGACATTTAAGACTCGTCTGCCATGTAGATAGCTCTCAGGACATGGATATGTTGCACTGATCTGCCAAGTAGTTAGCTCTCTGTATATGAACATATTGGACTTGTCTGCCATGTAGGTAGCTCTCAATAGATAGACACCTTGTACATATCTGCCATGTATCTAGAATTCTGCACTACACTGATATGTAGGTAGTTCTCTGTATATTGACATTTTGGACTCTTCTGCCATGTAGCTAACTCTCTGTACATGCATATGTCACACTGATCTGCGAAGTTGGTAGCTCTTTGCATATGAACATATTGCACTTGTCTGCCATGTAGCTAGCTCTCAGTATACGGACATGTTGGACTCATCTGCCATGTGGCTAATACCCTATATATGGATATGTCGGACTACTCTGCCATGTAGCTAGCTTTCAGTGTATGGAAAAGTTGGACACATCTGCCATATACCTAGAAATCTGTATATGGAAATGTTACACTACTCTGTCATTTAGCTAGATCTCAGTATATAGACAAGTTGGACTCATCTGCCTTGTAGCTAGAACACTGTATATGGAAATGTTGCACTACCCTGCCCTGTAGCTAGCTCTCTGTATATGGACATTTTGGACCCGTCTGCCATATATCTAACTATCAGTACATGAATATGTTGAACAGATCTGCCAAGAAGTTAGCACTCTATATATAGTCAAGTTTGACTCATCTGCATTGTAGCTAGAGCTCTGTATATGGAAACGTTGCACTACCCTGCCATGAAGCTAACTCTCTGTATATGGACATTTTGGACTCCTCTGGCATGAAGCTAGTTCTCTGTAAACGGTTATGTTGGACTGATCTGCCAAGTAGCTAAATCTCTGTATATGAACATATTGGACTTGTCTGCATATAGCCAGCTCTCAATATATGGACACCTTTGACACATCTGCCATGTAGCAACTACCCTGAATATGGACATGTTGGAGTGCTCTGCCATGTACCTAGTTCTCAGTATATGGACACGTAGGACACATCTGCCATGTCTCTAGAACTCTGTATATGGAAATGTTTCACTACTCTGCCATGTAGCTAGCTCTCTGTATATAGACAAGTTGGACTCATCTGCCTTGTAGCTAAAACTTTGTATGTGGAAGTGTTGCACTACCCTGCCATGTAGCTAGCTCTCTGTATATGGAAAATTTGGACTCGTCTTCCATGTAGCTAGCTCTCTGTGTTTGGACAGTTTGGACTCGTCTGTCATGTAACTAACTCTCTGTATAATGGGTATGTTACACTGATCTGCAAAGTAGGTAGATCTCTTTATATGAATATAGGGACTTGTCTGCCATGTAGGTAGCTCTCAGTATATGGACACGTTGGACACATCTGCCATGTAGATAAAACTCTGTATATGGAAATGTTGTACTACTGTGCCATGTAGCTAGCTCTCTGTATATAGACAAGTTGGACTCATCTGCCTTGTACCTAAAACTCGGTATATGGAAATGTTCACTACCCTACCATGTAGCTACCTCTCAGTATATGGACATTTTGGACTCTTCTGTCATATAGCCAGCTCTCTGTGCATGGCTATGTTGGACTGATCTGCCATGTAGGTAGCTCTCTGTACATGTACACCTTGCACACATCTGCCATGTAGCTAGAACTCTGTATATGTAAATTCTGCACTGCTCTGCCATGTAGGTATCTCTATGTATATAGACAAGTTGGACTAATCTGCCTTGTAAGCAGAACTCCATATATAGAAATGCTGCACTACCTTGCAATGTAGGTAGCTCTCTGTATATGGACATTTTGTACTCTTCTGCCATGTAGCTAACTCCCTGTAAATGGATAATTTGGACTTAACTGCCATGTATCTAGCTATCAGTATATGGACACGTTGGACACATCTGTCATGTAGATAGAACTCTGAATATGCAAATGTTACACTACTATGCCATGTAGCTAGCTCTCTGTA
Source organism: Chrysochloris asiatica (assembly GCF_000296735.1). Lineage (NCBI taxonomy): Eukaryota > Metazoa > Chordata > Mammalia > Afrosoricida > Chrysochloridae > Chrysochloris > Chrysochloris asiatica. The sequence goes on from NW_006409091.1 coordinate 49,053, forward strand.
TATAGACAAATTGGACTCACCTGACTTGTGTCTAGAACTCTGTAAATGGTAATGTTGTATTACACTGCCATATAACTAGCTCTCTTTACCTTTAGATTTTGGATTCGTCTGCCATATAGATAGCTCTCTGTACATGGCTATTTGGACTGATCTGCCAAGTAGGTAGGTATCTGTTTATGAATGTACTGGATTTTTTTTTGCCCTGTAGCTAGCTCTCTGTATATAGATATGTTGGACTGATCTGACATGTAGGTAGCTCTCAGTATATGAACATGTTGTACACATCTGACATGTACCTCGAACTCTATATACAGAAACGTTGCACTACTGTGCCATGTAGCTAGCTCTTTGTATATAGACAAGTTGGACTCATCTGCCTTCTATCCAGAACTCTGTATATGGCAATGTTGCACTACCCTGCCATATAGAAAACTCTCTGTATATGGACATTTTGGACTCATCTGCCATGAAGCTAACTCTCTGTACATGGATATGTTGGACTGATCTTCCAAGTTGGTCGCTTTCTGAATATGAACATATTGGACTTTTCTGTCATGTAGGTAGCTCTCAGTATATGGAAACGTTTTACACATCTGCCATGTAGCTAGAACTCTGAATATGGACATGTTGGAGTATTCTGCCATGTAGCTAGCTGTCTGTATATAGACAATTTGGACTCATCTGCCTTGTAGCTAGAACTCTGTATATGGAAATATTAAACGACCCTGCCAAGTAGCTAGCTCTCTGTATATGGACATTTTGGACTCATCTGCCATGAAGCTAGCTCTCTGTACATGGATATGTTGAACCTATCTGCCAAGTAGGTAGCTCTCTGTATATGAACATATTGCACTTGTTTGCCATGTAGCTAGCTCTCAGCATATGGACACGTTGGACATATCTGCTATGTAGCTAGAACTCTGTATATGGAAATGTTGCTCTGCACTGACAGGAAGCTAGATCTCTGAAAATACACAAGTTGGACTCATCTGCCTAGAAGCTAGAACTCTGTATATAGAAATGTTGAACTACCATGCCATGTAGCTAGCTCTCTGTACATGGATATGTTGGACTGATCTTACCTATATGTAGCTCTCTGTATATGAATATATTGGACTTATCTGCCATATATATGGACACGTTGGACACATCTGCCGTGTAGCTAGATCTCTGCATATGGAAATGTTGCAGGACCCTGCCTTGTAGTTAACTCTCTGTATAAACACAAGTTGCAGTCATCTGCCTTGTAGCTAGAACTCTGTATATGGAAATGCTGCACAACTCTGCAAAGTAGCTATCTCTCTGTATATAGACAAGTTGGACTACTCTACCTTGAAGATAGAACTTTGTATATAGAAATGTTGCTCTACCCTGCCATGTGGCTAGCTCTCTGTATATGGACATTTTGGACTCATCTGCCTTGTAGCTATCTCTCTGTACATGGACTCATCAGCCATGCAGACAGCTCTCTCTGTATTAACATGTTGAACAACTCTGTCTTGTAGCTACTCTTCTATATATACACATGTTGGACTCATGTGCCATGTAGCTAACTTTTAGTATATGGACATGTTGGACTCCTTTGCCATGTAGCTTGTACTCTGTATATGGACATGTTGGACTACTATGCCATGTAGCTTACTCTCAGTATACACACACTTTGGACTCATCTGCCATGTAGCTACACCTCTGTATGTGGAAATATTGCACTACTCTGCCATGTAGCTAACTCTCTGTATATGTTCTCTTTGGAATGGTCTGCCATGTAGGTAGCTCTCTGTTCATGGATATGTTGAACTCATATGTCATGTAGGTAGCTCTCTATATATGAACATATTGGACCTGACTGCCATGTTGCTAGCTCTCATTATAGAGACATGTTGGACTCATCAGCCATGTAGCCAGCTCTCTCTTTATGAACATGTTGGATTCATCTGCTTTGTACCTAGCCCTCTATATATACACAACTTGGACTCATCTCCAAGTAGCTATCTCTCAGTATATGAACATGTTGGTCTCATCTGCCACGTAGCTAGTACTCTGTATATGGACATGTTGGACTACTCTGCCTGGTAGCTAGCTCAGTATATGGACACATTGGACTCCTCTGCCATGTAGCTAGAACTCTGTACATGGAAAACTTGCACTATACCTCCAAGTAGCTATCTCTCAGTATATGAACATGTTGGTCTCATCTGCCACGTAGCTAGTACTCTGTATATGGACATGTTGGACTACTCTGCCTGGTAGCTAGCTCAGTATATGGACACATTGGACTCATCTGCCATGTAGTTAGAACTCTGTATATGGAAATGTAGCAAGCTCTGGGTATATGGACATTTTGGATTTGTCTGCATGTAGCTAGTTCTCTGTATATGGGCAAGTTGGAAGGCTCTGCCATATAGCTAGCTGTCAGTTTATGTTCATCTGCCATGTAGGTAGAATTCTGCATATGGAAATGTTGCACTACTCTGCCATGTAGCTAGTTATATATATATGGACACTTTGGACTTGTTTGCCATGTAGCTATGTCTCTTTGCATGGATATGTTGGACTGATTTGTCATGTTGGTAGCTCTCTGTATATGAACATATTGGACTACTTTGCCATGTAGCTAGTTTTCAGTATATGGACATGTTGGACTCATCTGCCTCGTAGCTAGCCCTCTAAATATACACATGATGGACTCATCTGCCATATAGCTAACTCTCAGTACATGGAAATGGTAGATTCATCTGACATGTAGCTAGTACCCTGTATATGGACCTGTTGGACTCATCTGCTATGTAGCTAGAACTCTGTATATGGAAATGTTGCAGTACTCTGCCACGTTGCTAGCTCTCTGTATATGCACATTTTGGACTCGTCTGCCATGTAGCTAGCTCTCTGTGCATGGATATGTTGGATTGATCTGCCATTTAGTTAGCTCCCTGTATATGAACATATTGGCCTTGTCAGCCATGTAGGAAGCTCTCAGTATATGGACATGTTGGACTTATCAGCCATGATGCCAGCTCACTCTGTGTGAACATGTTGGACTCATCTGCGTTGTAGATAGCCCTCTAAATTTACACATCTCGGACTCATCTGCCATGTAGCTAGTACACTGTATGTGGACATGTTGTACTACTCTGCCATGTAGCTAGATCTCAGAATATGGACACGTTGGTCTCCTCTGCCATGTAGCTAGAACTTTGTGTATGGAAATGTTGCACTACTCTGCGATGTAGCTAGCTCTCTGTATATAGACATTTTGGAATCATCTGACAAGTTGTTAGCTTTCTGTGCATGGATATGTTGGGCTGATCTGTCATGTAGGTAGCTCTCTGTATATGAACTTATTGGACTTGTCTGCCATGTAGATAGCTCTCAGTATATGCACATGTTGGACTCATCAGCCATGTAGCAACTTTCTCTGTAGGAACATTTTGGACACATCTGCCTTGTAACTTAGTCCTCTATATATACACATGTTGGACTCATCTGCCATGTAGCTAAATCTCAATATATGGACATGTTGGACTCATCTGCCATATAGCTACTACTCTGTATATGGATATGTTGGAATACTCTGCCATGTAGCTCACTCTCAGTATATGGACATGTTGGATCCATCTGTCATGTATCTAGAACTCTGAATATGGAAATGTTGCACAACTCTGCCATGTAGATATCTCTCTGTATGTGGACATTTTGGACTCTTCTGCCATGTAGCTGGCTCTCTATATATGAATATATTGGACTTGCCTGCCATGGAGCTAGCCCTGTGTATATAGACATGTTGGACTCATTAGCCATGTAGACAGCTTTCTCTGTGTGAACATTTTGGACACATCCGCCTTGTAGCTAGTCCTCTATATATACACACTTTGGACTCTTCTGCCATGTAGCTAACTCTCAGGATATGGACATGTTAGAACCATCTTCCATATAGCTAGTACTCTGTATAAGAATACAATGGAATACTCTGCCTACTCTGTATAAGGATACGTTGGAATACTCTGCCATGTAGCTAGCTCTCTGTATATGGACATTTTGGAATCAACTGCCATGTACCTAGCTCTGTGTATAAGAACATAGTGGACGTGCTTGCAATGTAGCTAGCTCTGTGTATATGGACAAGTTGGACTCATCAGCCATGTAGCCAGCACTGTATGTATGAACATTTTGGACACATCTGACTTGTAGCTAGTCCTCTATATATACACATGGTGGACTCATTGACCATGTAGCTAACTCTCAGGATAAGGACATGTTGGACTTATCTGCCATATAGCTAGTACTCTGTATATTGACATGTTGGAATACTCTGCCATGTAGCTTGCTCTCAGTATATACACAAGTTGCATTTATCTGCCATGTAGCTAGAACTCTGAATATGGAAATGTTGCACAACACTGCCATGTAGCTATCTCTCTGTATGTGGACATTTTGGACTCTTCTGCAATGTAGCTAGCTTCTGTATATGAACATATTGGACTTGCCTGCCATGTAGCTAGCTCTGTGTATATGGACATGTTGGACTAATCAGCCATGTAGCCAGCTTTCTCTGTAGGAACATTTTGGACACATCTGCCTTGTAGCTAGTCTTCTATATATACACACTTTGGACTCTTCTGCCATGTAGCTAACTCTCAGGATATGGACATGTTGGAATCATCTTCCATATAGCTAGTACTCTGTATAAGGATACATTGGAATACTCTGCCATGTAGCTCGCTCTGAGTATATGGACATGTTGGACTCATCAGCCAGGTAGCCAGCACTCTATGTATGGATATTTTGGACACATCTGCCTTGAAGCTAGTCCTCTATATATACACATGGTGGACTCGTCAGCCATATAGCTAAATCTCAGGATATGGACATGTTGGACTCATCTGCCATATAGCTAGTACTCTGTATATTGACATGTTGGAATACTCTGCCATGTAGCTCTCTCTGAATATATGGACATGTTGGACTCATCTGCCATGTAGTCAGAATTCTGTATATGAAAATGTTGCACTAATCTGTCATGTTGCTAGTTCTCTTTTTATGGACAATTTGGACTCGTCTGCGATGTCGCTAGGTCTCTGTATATGAACATATTGGACTTGCCTGCCATGTAGCTAGCTCTGTGTATATGGACATTTTGGAATCATCAGCCATGTAGCCAGCTTTTTCTGTAGGAACATTTTGGACACATCTGCCTTGTAGCTAGTCCTCTATATATACACACTTTGGACATATCTGCCAGGTAGCTAACTATCAGAATATGGACATGTTGGACTCATCTGACATAAAATTCGTAATCTGTATATGGCCATGTTGGAATACTCTGCAATGTACCTCACTCTCAGTATATGGACACGTTAGACACCTCTGCCATGTAGCTAAAACTATTCATATGGAAATGTTGCACTACTCTACCTTGTAGCTAGCTCTCTGTATATGGACATTTTGGACTCTTCTGCCATGTAGCTAGCTCTCTGTATATGAACATATTGGTCTTGCCTGCCATGGAGCTAGCTCTGTGTATATGGACATGTTGGACTCATTAGCCATGTAGACAGCTTTCTCTGTATGAACATTTTGGACACATCTGCCTTGTAGCTAGTCCTCTATTTATACACACTTTGGACTCTTCTGCCATGTAGCTAACTCTCAGGATATGGACATGTTGGAATCATCTTCCATATATCTAGTACTCTGTATAAGGATACGTTGGAATACTCTGCCATGTATGTCACTCTGAGTATATGGACATGTTGGACTCATCAGCCAGGTAGCTGATGAGTCCATATGTATGGATATTTTGGACACATCTGCCTTGTAGCTAGTCTTCTATATATACACATGTTGGACTCATCTGCCATGTAGCTAACTCTCAGGATATGGACATGTTGGACTCATCTGCCATATAGCTATTACTCTCTATATTGACATGTTGGAATACTCTGCCATGTAGCTCGCTCTCAGTATATGGACATGTTGCATTTATCTTACAAGTAGCTAAAACTCTGCATATGGAAATGTTGCACTACTCTGCCCTGTAGCTAGCTGTCTGTGTACGGACATTTTGGACTCTTCTGCCATGTAGCTAGCTCTCTGTATCTGAACATATTGGACTTGCCTGCCATGGAGCTAGCTCTGTGTATATGGACATGTTGTACTCATTAGCCATGTAGACAGCTTTCTCTGTATGAACATTTTGGACACATCTGCCTTGTAGCTAGTCCTCTATATATACACACTTTGGACATATCTGCCAGGTAGCTAACTATCAGAATATGGACATGTTGAACTCATCTGACTTAAAGCTAGTAATCTGTATATTGACATGTTGGAATACTCTGTCATGTAGCTCGCTCTCAGTTTATGGACATGTTGCAATTATCTGCCATGTAGCTAAAACTCTGCATATGGAAATGTTTCACTACTCTGACATGTAGCTAGTTCTCTGTATATGGACATTTTGGACTCTTCTGCCATGTAGACAGCTTTCTCTGTATGAACATTTTGGACTCTTCTGCCACGTAGCTAACTCTCAGGATACGGACATGTTAGAATCATCTTCCATATAGCTAGTACTCTGTATAAGGATACGTTGGAATACTCTGCCTTCTCTGTATAAGGATACATTGGAATACTCTGCCATGTAGCTAACTCTCTGTACATGGATATGTTGTACTGATCTGCCAAGTAGGTAACTCTCTTTATATGAACATATTGAACTTGTCTGCCTTGTAGCTAGCTCTCAGTATATGGAGACATTGAAAACATCTAGTATGTAGCTAGAATTCTGTATATGGAAATGTTGTACTACCAGGCCATGTAGCTAGCTCTCTTTATATGAACATATTGGATTTGTGTGCCATGTAGCTAGCTCCCACTATATGGACAAGTTGCACTCATCTGCCATGTAGCTAGTTCCCTTTATGTGGACATGTTTCACTACTCTCTCATGTAGCTTGCTCTCTGTATATAGACTAGTTGGACTCATCTGTCTTCTAGCTAGAACTCTGTATATGGAAATGCTGCACTACCTTGCCATGTAGCTAGCTCTCTGTATATAGACAAGTTGGACTCATCTGGCTTGTATTTAGAACTCTGTATATGGAAATGTTGCACTACCCTGCCCTGTATCCAGCTCTCTGTTTATGGACATTTTGGACTCATCTGCCATGTAGATAGCTCTCTGTACATGGATATATTGGACTGATCTGTCAAGTAGGTAGTTCTCTGCATATAAACATATTGGACTTGTCTGCCATGCAGCTAACTCTCAGTATGTGGGCATGCTGGACTCATCAGCCAAGTAGCTAGTACCGTGTATATGGAAATGTTGAACTACTCTGCCATATAGGTAGCTCTCAGTATATGGACAAGTTGAACTCATCTGCAATGTAGTTAGTACCCTGTATATGGATATGTTGCACTATCCAGCCATATAGCTATCTCACTGTATATATACTAGCTGGACTTATCTTTCTTGTAACTAGAACTCTGTATATGGGAATGATGCACTACACTGCCATGTAGCTAGCTCTCTGTATATGTACATTTTGGACTTGTCTGCCATGTAGCTAGGTCTCTGTACATGGATATGTTGGACTGCTCTACCAAGTAGGTAGCTCTCTGTATATAAACATGTTGGACTTGTCTTTCAATTAGTTATGTCTGAGAATATAGACATGATGGACACATCTGCCATGTACCTTGAACTCTGTATATGGAAATGTTACAATGCTCTGCCATGTAGCTAGGTCTCTGTACATAGAAAAGTTGGACTCATCTGATTTGAAGCTAGGATTCTGTATATTGAAATGTTGCAGTACCCAGCTATGTAGCTAGCTCTCTGTATATGGACATTTCTGACTCGTCTATTATATAGCTAGCTATCTGTACATGGATATATTGGACTGATCTGTCAAGTAGGTTGTTGTTGTTGTTAAGTGCCTTCGAGTCGGTTCCGACCCATAGCGACCCTGTACAGGGTTTCCGAGGGTGTAAATCCTTACGGGAGTAGAAAGCCT
>NW_006409091.1:57340-63334 GCF_000296735.1 Chrysochloris asiatica
ATATGGACATGTTGGACTCATCAGCGAAGTAGCTAGTATCCTGTATATGGACATGTTGCACTACCCTGCCGTATAGCTAGCTCACTGTATATAGACAAGCTGGACTTGAAACTAGAACACTGTATATGGAAATATTGCACTACCCTGCCATGTAGCTAGCTCTCTGTATATGGACATTTTGGACTTGTCTGCCATGTAGCTAGGTCTCTGTACATGGATATATTGGACTGCCAAGTAGGTAGCTTTCTGTATATGAACATATTGGATTTGTCTGCCGTGTAGCTAGCGCTCAGTATATGGAAATGTTGGAATCATCAGCCAAGTAGCTAGTACCCTGTACACGGACATGTTGAGCTACTCTGCCCTATAGGTAGCTCTCAGTATATGGACAAGTTGGATTCATCTGCCATGTAGCTAGTATTCTGTATGTGGACATGTTGCACTACCCTGCCATATAACTAGCTCACTGTATATAGACAATCTGGACTTATCTTCCTTGTAGCTAGAACTCTGTATATGGAAATGTTGCACTACTCTGCCATGTAGCTAGGTCTCTGTATACAGACAAGTTGGAATCATCTGCTTGGAGATAGAATTCTGTGTATGGAAATGTTGCACTACGCTGCCATGTAGCTACCTCTCTGTACATGGACATTTTGGACTCGTCTGCCATTTTGCTAGCTCACTGTACATGGATATGTTGGACTGATCTGCCACGTAGCTAGCTCTCTATATATGAACATATTGGACTTGTGTGCCATGTAGCTAGCTCTCAGTATATGGACATATTGGACTCATCAGCCAGCTAGCTAATACCCTACATATGGACATGATGAACTACCCTACCATGTAGCTAGTTCTCTCTATATAGACAAGTTGGACATATCTGCCTTGTAGTTAGAACTCTGTATATGGAATTGTTGCCCTACCCTGCCATATAGCTAGCTTTCTGTATGTAGACATTTTGGACTCGTCTGCCATGTAGCTAGCTCTCAGTATAGGGACACGTTGGAGTCATCTGCCGTGTAGCTAGTACCCTCTATATGAACATATTGGACTTGTCTGCCATGAAACTAGCTCTCAGTATATGGACACTTTGGAGATATCTGCCATGTAGCTAGAACTCTGTATATGGAAATGTTGCACTATGCTGCCATGTAGCTAGTTCTCTGTACATAGACAAGTTGGACTCATCTGACTTGTAACTAGAATTATGTATATTTTTATGTTGCACTTCCCATCTCTGTAGCTAGCTCTCTGTATATGGACATTTCTGACTCATCTGCCATGTAGCAACCTATCTGTACATGGCTATTTTTGGACTGATCTTCCAAGTAGGTAGCTCTCTGTATATGAACATATTGAACTTGTCTGTAGTTAGTTCTCAGTATATGGACATGTTGGATTGATCAGCCAGTTAGCTATCACCCTTTATATGGACATGTTGCACTACTCTGCCATGTAGCTAGCTCTCAGTATATACTCAAGTTGGACTCTTTTGTCTTGTAGATAGAACTCTGCATATGGAAATGTTGCACTACTCTGCCATGTAGCTCGGTCTCTGTATACAGACAAGTTGGACTCATCTGCTTGGAGATTGAATTCTGTGTATGGAAATAATGTACTACCCTGCCATATAACTACCTCTCTGTATATGGACATTTTGGACTCGTCTGCCATGTAGGTAGCTCTCAGTATATGGACATGTTGGACTAATCTTCCATATAGTTAGATCTGTGTATATGAACATATTGGACATGTCTGCCATGTAGCTTGCACTCAGTATATGGACATGTTTGACTCATGTGCCAATTAGCTAGTACCCTTCATAGGACACGTTGGACTCATCTACCATGTAGGTAGCTTTCAATATATGGACACATTGGACACATCTGCCGTGAAGCTAGAACTCTGTATATATACATGTGGCACTACTCTGTCATGTAGTTACCTCCCTGTATATAGACATGTTGGACTCATCTACCTTGTATAAAGAACTCTGTATATGGAAATGTTGCTCTACCCACCATGTAGCTAGCTCTCTGTATATGGACATTTTGGACTTGTCTGACATGTAGCTAGCTGTCTGTGCATGGATATTTTGGATTGATCTGCCATGTAGGTAGCTCTGTGTATATGGATGCGTTGGACTCACCAGCCAGGTAGCTAGTACCCTGTATATTGACATGTTGCACTACTCTACCATGCAAGTAGCTTTCTGTATATAGACAAGTTGGACTCATCTGCCTTGAAGCTAGAACTCTGTATATGGATATGTTGCACTACACTGCCATTTAGCTAGCTATCTGTATATAGACAAGTTTCACTCATCTGCCATGTAGCTAGGACCCTGTATATGTATATGTTGCACTACCCTGCCATGTATCTAGCTCTCTGTAAAAAGACAAGTTGGACTCATCTGCCTTGTCGCTAGAACTGTGTATATGGAAAAGTTGTAGTACCCTGCCATGTAGCTAGCTCTCTGTATAAGGATATTTTGGACTCTGCTGCTATGTAGCTAGCTCTTTGTACATGGACATGTTGAACTGATATGCCAAATAGGTAGCTCTCTTTATATAAACATATTGGACTTGTGTGCCATGTTGCTAGCTCTCAGTACATGGACATATTGGACACATCTGCCATGTAGCTAGAACTCTGTATATGGAAAACTTCCACTACACGGCCATGTAGCTATCTCTGTATATGAATATATTGGACTTGTCTGACATTTAGCTAGCTCTCAGTATATGGACATGTTGGACTCATCTGCTATGTAGCTAGAACCCTGTATATGGACATGTTGCACAACCCTGCCATGTATCTAGCTCTCTGTATATGAATATATTAGACTTGTCTGACATTTAGCTAGCTCTCAGTATATGGACACGTTGGACTGATCTGCCATGTATCTAGTACCCTGTATATGGACATGTTATACTACTCTGTCATGAAGCTAGATCTCTGTATATAGACAAGTTGGACTCATCTGCCTTGTAGCTAAAACTCTTTATAGGAAATGTAGCAATACCTTGTCATGTAGTTAGCTCTCGGTATATAGACAAGTTGGACTCGTCTTCCTTGTACCTAGAACTCTGTATATGGAAATGTTGCACTAACCTGTCATGTAGATAGCTCTCTGTATATGGATATTTTGGACTCATCTGCCATGTAGCTAGCTCTCAGTATATCGACATGTTGGACTCATCTTCCAAGTACGTAGCTCTCTGTATATGAACATATTGGACTTGTCTGTCACATAGCTACCTCTCAATATATGGACATGATGGACACATCAACCAGGAAAATAGTCCCCTTTATATGGACATGTTACACTAATCTGCCACGTAGGTAGCTCACAGTATATGGACAAGTTGGACTCATCTGCCTTGTAGCTAGAACTGTGCATATGGAAATGTTGCACTATCCTGCCATGTACCTAGGTCTCTGTATATAGACAAGCTGAACTCATCTGCCATGTATCTAGTACCGTGTATATGGACATGTTGCACTACCCTGCCATATAGCTAGCTCACTGTATATAGACAAGTTGGACTTACCTGCCTTGTAGCTAGAACTCTGTATATGGAAATGTTTCTCTACCCTGCCATGTAGCAACCTCTCTGTATATGGACATTTCTGACTCGTCTGCCATGTAGCTAGCTCTCTGTACATGGATATGTTGGTCTGCTCTGTCAAGTAGGTAGGTCTCTGTATATGAACATAATGGAATTGTCTGCCATGTAGCTAGCTCTCTGTACATGGATATGTTGGTCTGCTCTGTCGAGTAAGTAGCTCTCCGTATATGAACATAATGGAATTGTCTGCCATGTAGTTAGCTCTCAGTATATGGACATGTTGGACTCATCTGCCATCTTGATAGTACCCTGTATATGGACATGGTGGACTACTCTGCCATGTAGCTAACTCTCAGTATATGAACAAGTTGGACTTATCTGCCTTGTAGCTAGAACTCTGTATATGGAAATGTTGCACTTCCCTGCCATGTACCTAGCTCTCTGTATATAGACAAGTTGGACTCATCTGCATTGTATCTAGAACTATGAATATGGAAATGTTGCACTAACTTGCCTTGTAGCTAGCTTTCTCTATATATACAAGTTGGACTTGTCTGCCATGAAGATAGTACCCTGTATATGGACATTTTGCCCTACTCTGCCATGTAGCTAGCTCTCTGTATATGGTTATTTTGGACTCATCTTCCATGTAGCTAACTCTCTGTACATGGATATTTTGGACTGATCTGTCAAGTAGGTAGCCCACTGTATATGAACATATTGAACTTGTCTGCCATGTAGTTAGCGTTCAGTATTGGGACACATTGGACTCATCTGCCATCTAGCTAGTAACCTATTTATGGACATGTTGCACTACTCTGACATGTAGCTAGCTCTCAGTATATAGACAAGTTTGACTCATCTGCCTTGTAGCTTGAACTCCATGTATGGACATGTTGCATTACCCTTCCATGTAGCAAGCTCTCTGTATATGGACATTTTGGACTCGTCTTCCATGTAGCTAACTCTCTGTACATGGATATATTGGACTGATCTACCAAGTAGGTAGCTTTCTGTATATGAACATATTGGACTTGTCTGCCATGCAGCTAGCTCTCAGTATATGTACATGTTGGACTCATTAGCCAGGTAGCTAGTACTCTTTATATGTACATGTTGGACTACTCTGTCATGTAGCTATCTCTCTGTACATAGACAAATGGGACTCATCTGCTTTCTAGCTAGAACTCTGTATATGGAAATGTTGCACTACGTTGCCATGTAGCTAGCTCTCTGTATATGAACATTTTGGACTCCTCTGCCATGTAACTAGCTGTCTGTATATGGATATATTGGACTGATCTGTCATGTAGGTAGCTCTCTGTATATGAACATATTTGACTTGCCTGCTATGTAGGTAGCTTCAGTGTATGGACCCGTTGGAAACATCTGCCATGTAGCTACAACTCTGTATATGGACATGGTGGACTACTCTGCCATGTAGCTAACTCTCAGTATATGAACAAGTTGGACTTATCTGCCTTATAGCTAGAACTCTGTATATGGAAATGTTGCACTTCCCTGCCATGTACCTAGCTCTCTGTATATAGACAAGTTGGACTCATCTGTGTTGTAGCTAGAACTCTGAATATGGAAATGTTGCACTACCCTGCCATAGAGCTAGCTCTCAGTATATCTACACGTTGGAATTTTCTGCCATGTAGTTAGCTCTCTGTAAATGGATATCTTGTACTGATCTCCCAAGTAGGTAGCTCTCTGTATGTGAACATATTGGACTTGTCTGCCATGTAGCTAGTACACTGTATATGGACATGTTAGACTACTCTGTCATGCAACTAGCTCTCAGTGTATGGACAAGTTGGATTCATCTGCTTTGTAACTTGAGCTCTGTATATGGAAATGTTGAACTACCGTACATGTAGCTAACTCTCTTTATATGGACAAGTTGGACTCATCTGCCTTTTTACTAGAACTCTGTATAATGAATTATTGCACTAACTTGCCCTGTAGCTCACTCTCGGTATATGGATGTTTGGACTTGTCTGCATTGTAGTTAGGTCTCTGTGCTTGGATATGTTGGACTGATCTGCCATGTAGGTAGCTCTCTGTATATGAACATATTGGCCTTGTCTGCAATGTAGCTAGCTCTCAACATATAGACATGATGGACACATCAGCCATGTAGCCAACTCTCTCAGTATGAACATGTTTGTCTCATCTGCCTCTTAGCTAGCCCTCTATATATACACATGTTGGACTCCTCTGCCATGTAGCTAACTCTCAGTATATGGATGTGTTGGAGTCATCTGCCATGTAGCTAGTACTCTGTATATGGACATGTTGGATTACTCTGTGATGTAGCTAGCTATCAGTATATGGACACGTTGTACTCATCTGCCATGTAGCTAGAACTCTGTATTTGGACATTTTGGACTACTCTGCCATGTTGCTAGCT
>NW_006409091.1:64034-66563 GCF_000296735.1 Chrysochloris asiatica
GGACATGTTGGACTTATCAGCCATGTAGCCATCTCTTTGTGTATAAACATGTTGAATTCATCTGCCTTGTAGCTAGCCCTCTACAAATACACATGTTGTACTCATCTGCCATGTAGCTAACTCTCAGTATATGGACGTGTTGGACTCATCTGCCATGTAGCTAGAACTCTTTATATGGATATGTTGAACTACTCTACCATGTAGCTAGCTCTCTATAAATACAAACTTTGGAATCATCTGCCATGTAGCTAGCTCTCTGTACATGGATATGTTGGACTTAAGTGCCATGTAGTCACCTCTCTGTATATGAAAATATTTAACTTGTCTGCCATGTAGCTTGTTCTCTGTATATGCACATGTTGGACACATCAACGATGGATCCAACTCTCTCAGTATGAACATGTTGGACTCATATGCCGTTCAGCTGGTGCTCTAAATATACACATGTTACAATCCTCTTCCATGTAGCTAACTCTCAGTATAAGGACATGTTGGCCTCATCTGACATGTATATTGTACTCTGTATATGAACATGTTTGATAACTCTGCCATGTAGTTAGCTTTCTGTGCATGGATATGTTGGAATGATGTGCCATGTTGGTAGCTCTCTGTATATACACATGTTGGATTCATCTGTCATGTAGCTAGCTCTTAGTGTATGGACATGTTGAACTCATCTGTCATGTAGCTCGAACTCTGTATTTGGAAATGTTACACTATTCTGGAATGTAACTAACTATCTGTATATGGACATTTTGGACCTGTCTGCCATGTAGGTAACTCTCTGTGCATGGATATATTGGATTGATCTGCCATTTAGGTAGGTCTCTGTATATGAACATAATAGACTTGTGTACCATGTAGCTAGCTCTCTGTTTATGTATATGTTGGACTCATCAGCCATGTAGCCAGCTCTCTCTGTATGATCATCTTGGACTCATCTGCCTTGTAGTTAGTCCTCTCAATAAACATATGTTGTAGGCATGTGCCATGTAGCTAACTCTCAGTATATGGACATATTGGACTCATTTGCCATGTAGATAGTACTCTGTATATGAACATGTTGGATAACTTCCATGTAGCTAACTCTCTTTATATGAACATGTTGGACTTGTGTCCCATGTAGCTTGCTCTCAGTATATGGACATGTTGGATTCATCAGGCATGTAGCTAGAACTCTGTATATGAACATGTTGGACTCATCTGCCATGTATCTAGTACTCTATATATGGCCATGTTGGACTACTCTGCCACATAGCTAACTCTCAGTATAGGGACATGTTGGACTACTCTACCGTGTAGCTTGCTTTCACTATATGGACATTTTGGACTCATCAGTCATGTAGCCAGCTCTCTGTATATGAACATGTTGTACTCATCTGTCTGGTAGCTAGTCCTCTATATGTACACATGTTGGACTCATCTGCCATATAGCAAGTACTCTAAATATGGACATGTTCAAATGTTGTGCCACGTAACTAGTTCTCAGTATATGCACAAGTTGGATTCATCTGCCATGTAGCTAGTACTCTGTAATTGGACAGGTTGGACTACTCTGCCATGTAGCTAACACTCAGAATATGGACATGTTGAACTCATCTACCATGTAGCTAGTTCTCTGTATATGGACATGTTGGAATACTCTGACATGTAGCTAGCTCTTTGTATATGGACGTGTTGGACTCATCAACCATGTAGCCAGCTCTCTGTGTATGAACATGTTGGACTCATCTGCCTGGTAGCTAGTCCTCTGTATATACTCATGTTTGATTTATCTGGCATGTAGCTAGTACTCTGTATATGCACATGTTGGACTATTCTGCCATGTAATTAGCTCTCAGTATATGGACTCGTTGGACTCATCTGCCATGTAGCTAGTATTTTACATATGGACATATTGGTCTACTGTGCCATGTCACTAGCTTTCAGTATATGTACATGTTGTATTCATCTACCTTGTAGCTACTACTCTATATATGGACAAGTTGGACTTCTCTGTCATGTAGTTAGCTCTCAGTATATGGACATGTTGGACTCATCTGCCATGTAGCTACTACTCTATACATGGCCATGTTGCTCTTCTCTGCCATGTAGCTAACTCTCATTATATGGACTTGTTGGACTCATCTGCCATGTAGCTAGTATTCCGTATATACACATGTTGGTCTTCTATGCCATGTAGATAGTTCTCAGTATATGGACATGTTGGATTTATCTGCCATGTAGCTATTGCTCTATATATGGAAATGTTGGACTACTTTGCCATGTTACTAACTCTCAGTATATGGACATGTTGGACTCATGTGCCAGGTAGCTTGAACTCTGTATATGGACATGTTGCACTACAATCACATGTTGTTGTTGTTGTCAGGTGCCATCGAATCGGAAACGACTCATAGCGACCCTATGCACAGCAGAACGAAACAATGTTCGATCCTGGGCCAACCTCCCTACCGCTGCCACACCTGAGTCCATCAATGATGCCATCTGGCTGATCCATCTCATTGGGGGTCTTCCTCTTTTTCTCTG